>NC_091369.1:13722968-13752968 GCF_038502225.1 Cherax quadricarinatus
CCATGATCTACCTGAGTAGACTACCATGATCTACCTGAGTAACTACCATGATCTACCTGAGTAACTACCATGATCTATCTGAGTAGACTACCATGATCTACCTGAGTAGACTACCATGATCTACCTGAGTAACTACCATGATCTACCTGAGTAACTACCATGATCTACCTGAGTAACTACCATGATCTACCTGAGTAGACTACCATGATCTACCTGAGTAACTACCATGATCTACCTGAGTAACTACCATGATCTACCTGAGTAACTACCATGATCTACCTGAGTAGACTACCATGATCTACCTGAGTAGACTACCATGATCTAACTGAGTATATCGTAGGGGTTCTTAAATGGAGATATCGAGGGTTGAAGGTAGACATACTTGTTGGATGGTAACATATATTGTCAGACTGTGATGATGAGAAATGGAACCCAGCCTCTGCCTGTCTTAGCCTGTCTAGGTCTACACGCCGACTGAGAGCGGGGCAGAGGTACGAACGTACACATGCGCATCCCGTGACGTCACACAAAGTCACAGGCCTAAAAGGGATCTCCTATCTAAAGCACATGGATGATACTGTATGCTATACAACACAGGGATCAGCAACTATGTTGACAAGTAGACTACCATGACCTAGCTGAGTAGACTACCATGATCTACCTGAGTAACTACCATGATCTACCTGAGTAGACTACCATGATCTACCTGAGTAGACTACCATGATCTACCTGAGTAGACTACCATGATCTACCTGAGTAGACTACCATGATCTACCTGAGTAGACTACCATGATCTACCTGAGTAGACTACCATGATCTACCTGAGTAGACTACCATGATCTACCTGAGTAGACTACCATGATCTACCTGAGTAGACTACCATGATCTACCTGAGTAGACTACCATGATCTACCTGAGTAGACTACTATGATCTACCTGAGTAGACTACTATGATCTACCTGAGTAGACTACCATGATCTACCTGAGTAGACTACCATGATCTACCTGAGTAACTACCATGATCTACCTGAGTAGACTACCATGATCTACCTGAGTAGACTACCATGACCTAGCTGAGTAGACTACCATGATCTACCTGAGTAACTACCATGATCTACCTGAGTAGACTACCATGATCTACCTGAGTAGACTACCATGATCTACCTGAGTAGACTACTATGATCTACCTGAGTAGACTACTATGATCTACCTGAGTAGACTACCATGATCTACCTGAGTAGACTACCATGATCTACCTGAGTAGACTACCATGATCTACCTGAGTAGACTACCATGATCTACCTGAGTAACTACCATGATCTACCTGAGTAGACTACCATGATCTACCTGAGTAGACTACCATGATCTAATTTAGGCCCAGATGAATCTTAAGGAAGATCAAAACAATTCATTTTACTTTTACTAGTTTCCTTCTCGCCGCGAGAGAACGGAGGATCGAGCTTTCAGCCACACACTCTGCTACATGATAAACAAGGGCTTAGCCTTCATATGAATTAGAAGATATATATTAAATGGTAAACAAGCGGAACGACGTAAGAAAAAAAGGGAAGTACGACTCGCGACATCGTAATGACACGATTGCAAACAAACTTTACCACGGGTGGAGATAGAACCCGCGGTCGGCCTGGTGTTTTATGATTCTCTGACCGCGGGTTCTATCCCCGCCTGAGGGAAGTACGTTTGTTTACAAGCATCGTGACACTGGTTCAATGTTTTGTGCGTGAGTTACTTAATAGTGATAAAGCCACTTATCGATAGACTCTTGGCTTTTTTTTCGTGTGTGTGTTTACCCTCCTATTTATTGACCTATTTGTGGTTGCAGGGTCGAGTCACAGCTCCTGGCCCCGCCTCTTCGCTGGTCGCTACTAGGTCCCTGTTCCAAGAGTAGTGTGTGTGTGTGTGTGTGTGTGTGTGTACTCACCTAATTGTGGTTGCAGAGGTCGAGACTCAGCTCCTGGACCCGCCTCTTCACTGATCGCTACTAGGTCCTCTCTCTGCTTCCTGAGCTGTATCATACCTCTTCTTAAAACTACGTATGGTTCCTGCCTCCACTACTTCACTTGCTAGGCTATTCCACTTCCTGACAACTCTATGACTGAAGAAATACTTCCTAACGTCCCTGTGACTCGTCTGAGTCTTCAGCTTCCAGTTGTGACCCCTTGTCCCTGTGTCCCCTCTCTGGAACATTCTATCTCTGTCCACCTTGTCTATTCCCCGCAGTATCTTGTATGTCGTTATCATGTCTCCCCTGACCCTTCTGTCCTCCAGTGTCGTCAGTCCGATTTCCCTTAACCTTTCCTCGTACGACATTCCCTTGAGCTCTGGGACTAGCCTTGTTGCAACCGTTTGTACTTTCTCTAACTTCTTGACGTGCTTGACCAGGTGTGGGTTCCAGACTGGTGCTGCATACTTCAGTATGGGCCTAACATACACAGTGTACAGTGTCTTGAACGATTCATTATTAAGGTATCGGAACGCTATTCTCAGGTTTGCCAGGCGCCCGTATGCTGCAGCAGTTATTTGGTTGATGTGTGCCTCCGGTGATGTGCTCGGTGTTATGGTCACCCCAAGGTCTTTCTCCCTGAGTGAGATCTGTAGTCTTTGTCCACCTAGCCTATACTCTGTCTGCGGTCTTCTTTGCCCCTCCCCAATCTTCATGACTTTGCATTTGGCTGGATTGAATTCGAGAAGCCAGTTACTGGACCACATGTCCAGCCTGTCCAGGTCTCTTTGCAGTCCTGCCTCATCCTCGTCCGATTTAATTCTTCTCATCAACTTCACATCATCTGCTAACAGGGACACTTCAGAGTCTATTCCTTCCATCATGTCGTTCACATATATCAAAAATAGCACTTGTCCTAGAACTGACCCCTGTGGGACCCCGCTCGTAACAGGCGCCCAGTCTGATACCTCTTCACGTATCATGACTCGTTGCTGCCTCCCTGTCAGGTATTCCCTGATCCATTGCAGTGCCCTCCCTTTTACATGCGCCTGATCCTCCAGCTTCTGCACTAATCTCTTGTGGGGAACTGTGTCAAAGGCCTTCCTGCAGTCTAGGAAAACGCAATCTACCCACCCCTCTCTCTCGTGTCTTACTTCTGTTACCTTGTCATAAAACTCCAGGAGGTTTGTGATACAAGATTTGCCTTCCATGAACCCATGCTGGTTTTCATTTATAATCTTGTTCTTTTCCAGGTGTTCGACCACTCTCCTCCTGATAATCTTCTCCATGACTTTGCACACAATACGTGTCAGAGACACAGGTCTGTAGTTTAGCGCCTCGTTTCTGTTTCCTTTCTTAAATAAGGGGACTACATTAGCTGTCTTCCATTTCTCAGGTAGTTGCCCAGTTTCAAGGGATGTGTTGAAGATTGTGGTTAGAGGCACGCACAGCATCTCTGCTCCTTCTCTAAGGACCCATGGGGAGATGTTGTCCGGTCCCATCGCCTTTGAGGTGTCATGGTCACTTAGGAGCTTCTTCACCTCCTCCTCAGTTGTTCGTATGTCATCCAACACTTGTTGGTATATTCCCTCTTGATGTTCCCTTCTGTGCTGTCTTCCCACAGCCTTTCCTGTCTCTACTGTAAACACTTCCTTAAATCTCCTGTTCAGCTCCTCACATACCTCCTGATCATTTCTTGTGAGCTCTCCACCTTCTGTCCTTAATCTGTGTGTGTGTGTGTGTGTGTGTGTGTGTGTGTGTGTGTGTGTGTGTATGTGTGTGTGTGTGTTTGTGTGTGTGTGTGTGTGTGTGTGTGTGTGTGTGTGTGTGTGTGTGTGTGTGTGTGTGTGTGTGTGTGTGTGTGTGTGTGTGTTTGTGTGTGCGTGTGTGTGTGTGTGTGTGTGTTTGTGTGTGTGTGTGTGTGTGTGTGTGTGTGTGTGTGTGTGTGTGTGTGTGTGTGTGTGTGTGTGTGTGTGTGTGTGTGTGTGTGTGTGTGTGTGTGTGTGTGTGTGTTTGTGTGTGTGTGTGTGTGTGTGTGTGTGTGTGTGTGTTTGTGTGTGTGTGTGTGTGTGTGTTTGTGTGTGTGTGTGTGTGTGTGTGTGTGTGTGTGTGTGTGTGTGTGTGTGTGTGTATGTGTGTTTGCGCGAGGGCTGGAAGGCCCAAACAAACACACAGTAAAACAACACACTATAACAGTGTTTCTGGAACACCCACTGGACGTACAATAAAATAAATCACACAGAAGAAGCACAAAAGATTTATTGTTTTAGTTAGTGTCCCCTATTTTTAATAAATTTGTAAACTGCTGCGACTTATGGACGTATTGGCACTGGTTCACTGTTTCACATCACTGTGTTACAGTGCCTAGTGGCTCTTTTACTGCTTATCACTGTTTCCTTATTTGCAGTTTCTCGCACTATATATATATGTTTATCGTCGTATCACTGGTATCACTCCCTTATCACTGTCACTGGCTATCACTGTATGACGGTACCTCATGACTGTGTACTGGTTATCACTGCATGACAGTACCTCATGACTGTGTCACTGGCTATCACTGTATGATAGTACCTCATGACTGTCACTGGTTATCACTGTATGACGGTACCTCATGACTGTGTACTGGTTATCACTGTATGACAGTACCTCATGACTGTGTCACTGGCTATCACTGTATGATAGTACCTAAAAAGACACACGAAGACCAAACCATACCACGGGCGGGATTTGAACCCGCGGTCAGAGAGTCTCAAAACTCCAGACCGTCGCGTTAGCCACTGGACCAGATAGCCACAATAAGATACGTCCAACTAGGTATATTTCTACACCATAGGAAGGTTAACATAGGCACCACTGTGACCACAAATGCGGGTTCAAATCCCGCCCGTGGTATGGTTTGTTTGCAATCGTGTCATTACGATTTCGTGAGACACATGAAGACATATGTACAGAACAAACTCATATACAACAAAAGCACATGAACATACAAAAACATACACACACCAACAAACACACATGAATACACGTAAACAAAACACACGAACTGTGTCAACACCCATGAACACACGTACAAAAAACACATCAACGAAAACACACAAAGACACGTAAACAAACATACGAAGTGTATGAACACATATACAAGAACAACAAAAAGAACACATATACACCAACAAACAAAGGTGAACACACGCGCAGAAACACAGACATACACCAGGCTATTACGATTTCTAATAAAGAGTATTGTGCTTTTCAGCTGGAAAAACGTCAAAGAAGCGATATTCCAGGAATCTGTCAATAAAATCAATATGGCAATGGTGTTGTGGACATCCCTCTGGCACGTTGAATACTCTAAAGGAATATGAAGAGAGAGAGAGAGAGAGAGAGAGAGAGAGAGAGAAAGCAAACAAGCGGAGAGAGAGAAGACAAGTCGTGGTATTATTATGTTTGTCAGAAGAAGAGGAAAAAATTCCTCCCTGGATTCTGAACCACACATATATTACCCAAACTCAGAAGACCAGAAATACAAATAGCTGGATTCAAATAGGCAATTTATACACATGCAAATAAATGAATTTCAAAGAGGCAATTATTCCTGGGAATTCAATCACCGTATTACACAACTCGGTATCATAGAAGACAGGATCTATGTCCACAAAGATAGATGGTGTTTTGATCGTCAGTAAACAGTGTGTGTATCAACTAATGTTTCTCTCTATCAGTTGAAGATGCGATGAATGATCATACAGACTTACAGGTGCTTAGTAAATGTGATTAATGAATTTCTTGCTTATTAGTGTCATTTATCCGTGGTTAAGCAGCGCTAGCTTACTGGTGTCATTTACCCGTGGTTAAGCACCGCTGGTTTACCAATACTGAACAATAACAGTAACTGCTATTGACTTGCCGAAGATAAGTGTTCCACGAAGTATCGCACTCTTTTGCCCTGAGCGGTAGCAGATATTAAGCCCCTTTTCTCCATCGTTTAAACTAATCGTACAGAATAGGGTACACGTCAACAGATTAATGGTTAGTCAGAGTAGAAGACATTCCACTGGCAGCTGTTCAGAGGGGAAGTAATATATATACTTTCAGTCCTCCGTCTGAAGGTCATTATTTTTTTCTGATCTTTAACGATAACATTAAGCTGTAATAATAAATGTTATGGGAATACTGATGAGCTATAAATAAAGACAAAAGTAATAACTAGACATTTTATTATTATTATTACTGTATTTATATCCAAAAATAAACGCTGTACCCCATAGGGTAATTTAATTTTATTCAGACATTATTATGGAGTTCACTTCAAGTACAAAGTGTCGGGACCCATAGACTTGAAAAAGCTGATAAAAAGGCCACAAGGAAACCCATTTGAATTTCTCTCTGAAGCCATTTGAGTAAATCACTTCTACCATCCCATCTACAACTGCTCAGATGTATTATGTATTATGGTAACACAGCTTAAAGGATACATGTAAAAATAAAGCCTAAACGTCAGAAATAAAGTTTGAATAAAGTTTTTTATTACTGTTTCTATAATTTGATTTTTTTTTGGAATATAAAGTATTATTTTTTTGTGATCAAAATTAGGCAACGATTTTCCCCCATTTTTTTCTTCAAATGGGTTTTGATGCAAGGAGTCAGAGGCACCTTCCCCTGCCTTGGATCAGAGCTGAATATACGTATTATATAGAAGTTTCAGGACACTACGCTACTCCCAATCTACCAAATAGCCTCTACATACCATTAATTTAGAGACCAATATGTCCTCTGCTTTGGAGAACTCTCTCATCCTCTCTCTCTCTCTCTCTCTCTCTTTCTCTCTCTCTCTCTATTTCTTTCTCGCTCTCTGTCTTCTTTCTTCCATATTTCAAGTTTTTCTGCCTAATAACACTAAATGTTTAATAAATAAAATTATCCTTGTTAGGTAAGACACATATGCAACAGTTAGGTATCTTTATTATGAAACGTTTCGCCTACACAGTAGGCTTCTTCAGTCAAGTACAGAAAAGTTGATAGAAGCAGAAGATACTTGAAGACGATGTAATCAGTCCATCACCCTTAAAGTTTTGAGGTGGTCAGTCCCTCAGTCTGGAGAAGAGCATTGTTCCATAGTATGAAACAATATGGAGATGAAGTAACAGGATGGAGCTTTTTATAGCGCCAAGAGGTGAGACGTAGGTCACTAGAAGAGGTAAGAACTCAGATGTTGAGAGGTCAGGTCCCTCTCAAATCCAGCCGCTCTCACTAGTGGAAGTTGTCGAAGTTGTTTGCAGGTCTGTACCAAGATACCCTTGTGTTGCAGTGTCTGACAGATTGAACATTAAAATGGTATAAAATACCGACAGGTTGTTAGGTAAGACACATATGCAACAGTTAGGTATCTTTATTATGAAACGTTTCGCCTACACAGTAGGCTTCTTCAGTCGAGTACAGAAAAGTTGATAGAAGCAGAAGATACTTGAAGACGAGTATCTTCTGCTTCTATCAACTTTTCTGTACTCGACTGAAGAAGCCTACTGTGTAGGCGAAACGTTTCATAATAAAGATACCTAACTGTTGCATATGTGTCTTACCTAACAACCTGTCGGTATTTTACACCATTTTAATGTTCAAAATTATCCTTGTTTAAATAACGCAAATTAATTCCTTCAATTTGCTGTATAAACCTTCAAATTATTTCCTTTCTAACATATGTATTTACTAAGTGAATAATATGCTTCAAATTAACAGAGGTATATATACCAAGAAGTATATATTTATGTATATTCACCGATAATTTGCTTTAATCTCTAATTAGACATCAGCGTAACTTTGACTGGTGGTGACCAGGTTACACGCGGCGTGAAAGATCCTTGTGTAATCGATAGGTTTCAAACCTAATATGCAAACAAAGTTGCCTTAACTGTGGCTTTTACACGTGTATGAATCCTCTAAATGGTGGTGAGCACCCACAACTTCGTTGATCAGAGACTGAGCCACGATTAGCGGAAGGGGTTTCGAGTCTACACCAGTGTGTGTGTACCAAACTATCTTCTCTGATTTCCCTATTGGGATAATAACATTCCTTTAATGGGATTAAATATGCATTCACTGCCTAACTTAGTAGATCATTCACTTTAATTACTCATTAATATGTCTGAGGTTAATTACGTCTATCATCATAATTTGCTTTCATTATATTGAACAGCAGTATAACAGCAGCAGCATTGCTAATAACAGCAGGTGAAGCAGGCGCAATAAGGATAGTAGCAGGAGGGCTGGTAGCAGCGTTATTAACAACAGGACAAGCAACAACAGCGTTAACAACAGGACAAGCAACAACAGCGTTAACAACAGGACAAGCAACAACAGCGTTATTAACAACAGAACAAGCATCAACAGCGTTATTAACAACAGAACAAGCATCAACAGCGTCATTAACAACAGAACAAGCAACAACAGCGTTATTAACAACAGAACAAGCAACAACAGCGTCAGTAACAACAGAACAAGCATCAACAGCGTCAGTAACAACAGAACAAGCATCAACAGCGTCAGTAACAACAGAACAAGCAACAACAGCGTTATTAACAACAGAACAAACAACAACAGCGTAATTAACAACAGAACAAGCATCAACAGCATCATTAACAACAGAACAAGCAGCAACAGCGTAATTAACAACAGAACAAGCATCAACAGCGTCAGTAACAACAGAACAAACAACAACAGCATCATTAACAACAGAACAAACAACAACAGCATCATTAACAGAACAAGTAACAACAGCGTCATTAACAGAACAAACAACAACAGCATCATTAACGGAACAAACAACAACGGCGTCATTAACAACAGAACAAGCAACAACAGCGTTATTAACAACAGAACAAGCATCAACAGCGTCATTAACAACAGAACAAGCAACAACAGCGTTATTAACAACAGAACAAGCAACAACAACGTCAGTAACAACAGAACAAGCAACAACAGCATCAATAGCAAAGCAACAACATTAATAACATTGCCAGTAACAATAATAGTAACAACAATGTCAACAACCATAACACTAACAATTACAACTACGCCAACAGCAGTTGAAGAAGAAGCATCAACAGTAGAAGCAGCAACAACAACGCCAACAGCAGCTACGTCAACAACACAAGCAGCACCAGCAACAACACAAGCAGCAGCAACATAGCAGCAGCAGCAACACATGCAGCAGCAGCAACACATGCAGCAGCAGCAACACATGCAGCAGCAGCAACACATGCAGCAGCAACACATGCAGCAGCAGCAACAACAGCAGCAGCAGCAGCAGCAGAGGAGGTCAGGGAGAATCAATGCAGTCGACGTGGGTATAAACAGGACTAATTAGTTTTATGCTGCTTAGAGAAAACTTAATGAGCTTAGTGCATCCACGCGATAATAATAATAATAATAATAATAATAATAATAATAATAATAATAATAATAATAATAATAATAATAAATAAAAAATAATAACTAACAACAGTAATAAAATTAATAATAATACCTGAGTGCTTCTCGTAACTACATCCAATGATCATTCTGTGTTAGGCCTCAACAAGCCTATAAAGCAACACGTAAACAAGACAAAAATGTTCAGATTATGACATATGATTCGGAAAACATTTCGCTCACCAGAGACGATCAGTTCATGGTGGGCGAAACGTCTTCAAATTAAAATATAACTAGGATATAATGCCTTTCCCTAACACTGAACGGTGTCATTTTTTTTCCCTTCACAAGATTAAAGCTTCAAACATAGCATTTGTTTCTGTGTGGAATCCACTTTATTTTTTTTTAATTAATACATCGGATGACCCGAGAAAGAAGAAACACTTTCATCATCAATCACTCCATCACTGTCTCGCAAGAGGCGTAATTAACTTCATTTTTGTTCGTCGTTAAATCTCGAATGTTAGCAAAATGAACGGAACATTTAGGTTAGGTTAGGTTAGGTCAGGTTAGGTTAGGTTAGGTCAGGTCAGGTCAGGTCAGGTCAGGTTAGGTTAGGTTAGGTTAGGTTAGGTTAGGTTAGGTTAGGTTAGGTTAGGTCAGGTCAGGTCAGGTCAGGTTAGGTTAGGTCAGGTTAGGTTAGGTTAGGTTAGGTCAGGTTAGGTTAGGTTATTTTAGGTTAGGTTAGGTCAGGTCAGGTTAGGTTAGGTTAGGTCAGGTCAGGTCAGGTCAGGTCAGGTTAGGTTAGGTCAGGTTAGGTTAGGTTAGGTTAGGTCAGGTTAGGTTAGGTTATTTTAGGTTAGGTTAGGTCAGGTCAGGTCAGGTCAGGTCAGGTCAGGTTAGGTTAGGTTAGGTTAGGTCAGGTCAGGTCAGGTCAGGTCAGGTTAGGTCAGGTTAGGTTAGATTTGTTAAGAAACAGGACAAGTGTTTCCTGAGACCCGCAGCTGGAGCTTTTGGTCATCTGACCGAGGCCTTTCGCTGGCTTACCTCTCCAACAGATTAAAAATTATGGTTATAACTATTTCATAGGAGCATCAATAAGACGGAGAACCACATAACAAGACGGAACTGTACCTCTGGTACTGTACCATCCTGTTATATGGTTCTCACTAGCAACATTCTGCAAAATTTCAATCACCTGAACATCCTGTTTCAGGAAATCAGTGAAATTCAGGGAAAAATGTGCAACTGTCTCCACGAATACTAAAATATCTGAAGCCTTCAATAGATACCATTTTCTTGCTATCTCCTTGTCATTGGTGAGGGCTCTTGATCCTGGGAAGTGGAGATGTTACTCCCCCTCTCCTTTGGATCGAACGTGACTGCCTATCATTCCCCAAGGACCTGTATCACCCTTTACGGGTTTATCGCTTTCTCTTGGTAATAATAATATTGGCAAAGAAACTATAATTAGGAATTAAAAAAATACTTGAATGCTTTGAAGATATAAATAGTAGTAGTAGTAGAAATAGTAGTAGTATTAGTAGTAGTAGTAGTAGTAGTAGTAGTAGTAGTACTAGTAGTAGTGGTGGTAGTAGTAGTAGTATTTAGTAGTAGTAGTGTTTAGTAATAGTAGTCATTGCTGTTTTCGTTTTTCTTATTATTCTTTTTGTTCTTGTTTTCCTTTTTCTTCTTCCTCTTATTATTATCATCACTGTCATTATTATCACTTATCTTTGAAGACAAAAAGGAGAAGGAAACAGAGTATAGTGGTATCAACACTACTGTATACGTGTGAGGCATGGGTTGTAAATGTTGTAGCGAGGTTGATGGCAGAAGAGATGTCGTGTATGAGGGCTATGTGTGGTATGAATATTATGCCAAGAATTCCCAGTTCAAGTAGTAGATGTGGAGATACCAAAAGTATTAAGAGGGCTGACGAGAGGTTGTTGAGGTGGTCTGGACATTTAGAGAGGAAAGATAAAAATAGTTTGACTAAGAGGGCGTATAGATCTAGGGAGAAGGGAAGGATTGGTAGGGGTTAACCTAGGATAGGATGGAGGGAAGTGTAAAGGATGCTTTCAAGTGTTAGGGGGAGCAAGTTCGACAGGAGTGAGCGGAGACTAGTGGCTTCTATGGTTTGAAGTACTGTTGGAGTGTGAACAAGGTAACATTTATGAAGGAATTCAAGGAAACAGGTTATCTGGGCTCGAGTCCTGGAGGTGGGACATACAGTCACTGCACTCTGAAGGAGGGGTGGAGATGTTATGAACTGAAAGGTCATCTGAACTGGAATATCACCGCGCTTCAGACTAGAGAGTGATTGAATAAGTAACAGTGAAGGTATTTTCTTTTTTGTCGAGTCACCTTACCACGGTGGGAGACTGTCGGAGTATTAAATATTTATCTTATTGTTTATGAAGATAATATGATTATTTTTTTTATTTTTATTTTTAAAGTAACACCATTAGAATTTTTCATTATATATTTTTAACAGAGGTTTGATTAGAAGTTTTGCAAAAGGACTTAATTTATGAGAATATTTAGATTTAATTATGGGTTCGATTAGAGGTACGATTATTTGCTTGATTAGTAATTTAATAATATTTTTTTCAGGAGTTTGATTAGAGGTCTGACTAGGGATTTACTTAGAGATTTGATTAGTGTTGACTGGGATAAACTGGTTAGATTGGGGGATCGAGTGAAGAGAATCGTAGGTCAGTACAGGTCGCGACGTTGAGGTGATTCAGTGCAGGTCAGAGCAGGTCGCGACGTCAAGATGATTCAGTAAAGATCATTACAGGTCGCAGCATCAAGCCGATTCAGTGTAGGTCAGTACAGGTCGCAACATCAAGCTGATTCAGTGTAGGTCAGTACAGGTCGCATCATCAAGCTGATTCAGTGTAGGTCAGTACAGGTTGCAACATCAAGCTGATTCAGTGAAGGTCAGAGCAGGTCACTAAGATACGGGGAAAGTGTTCATTCAAGCAGGTCATGCAAGTAGATCACGTTACACAGGTTGAATGGACACATCCAGCCTCCTATAATGGATACCGTCGTCTGTGTCCTGTCGTTGCAAGTGTCCACCACTTACTATACTTCCTGACTCCTTGGCACTAACTTGTGTCACTCACTAATCTGACACTAATCTGTGCCACTCACTAATCTGACACTAATCTGTCACTCACAAATCTGACACTAATCTGTGTCACTCACTAATCTGACACTAATCTGTGCCACTCACTAATCTGACACTAATCTGTCACTCACAAATCTGACACTAATCTGTGTCACTCACTAATCTGACACTAATCTGTGTCACTAATCTGACACTAATCTGTGTCACTAATCTGACACTAATCTGTGTCACTCACTAATCTGACACTAATCTGTGTCACTCACTAATCTGTGTCACTCACTAATCTGACACTAATCTGTGTCACTCACTAATCTGTGTCACTCACTAATCTGTGTCACTCACTAATCTGACACTAATGTGTCACTCACTAATCTGACACTAATGTGTCACTCACTGGTTGTCACTTGCTATTAACGAGCGGGTCTACATAACCCCCAATTTCTAAGGGCTTTTTCCCTCACACTCGTAACGGTGTAGTTTTGTTCTCTGACAGTTTTTTTTTCTCACATGTCTCTGTGATTCATCTATTTTAAGCTTCAAAATATACTTCTATCGTCTTTGATCCTCCCATTAAATTTTTTTATATAGATAAATATTATCCCGCCAACAGTATTTTTTTTAAATTTCTTCTTTAATTAGCTAGTTTTATTGTGTATATATTTACTATTTTTTTCCTCCCACTTCCTTCACTTATTCATTTTCCCAGCACAAATATTTTACCCTCGGAAAACCGGCAAAAAATTAGGTATGAAAACGAGGTTGATTTGACGTCAACTCCATTCCTCTTTCTCTCTCTCTCTCTCTCTCTCTCTCTCTCTCTCTCTCTTGTACAGGGTTCTATAAGGTTAGGTTTAGGGTTCCTAACTTTACGTAGTAGCTAAGAGCTGCTACCTACATTAGCTCATTTGAAGCCTTTTTATAGCTATGAGATAAACAGATATGGAACAGGATGAAGTCAGAGCCATCTGTGGGCCAGCATTTTCATTTGGTCAACTGACTTTCTCTCTCTCTCTCTCTCTCTCTCTCTCTCTCTCTCTCTCTCTCTCTCTCTCTCTCTCTCTCTCGGTACTTTTATTTTTACTTTCCGTGGCGTCCTTCCTGATAGTCATGCTATGCATGTAAATGTGGAGTCTTAATAAGCCAATTTCGATACAAATTTGCATTCCTACGTTTTCCTTGCAGTCGCGGTGGTGGTGATGGTGGTGGTGATGGTGGTGGTGATGGTGGTGGTGATGGTGGTGGTGATGGTGGTGGTGATGGTGGTGATGGTGGTGGTGGTGATGGTGGTGATGGTGGTGGTTATGGTGGTGGTGATGGTGGTGGTGATGGTGGTGGTGATGGTGGTAGTGATGGTGGTGGTGATGGTGGTGATGGTGGTGGTGATGGTGGTGGTGATGGTAGTGGTGATGATGGTGGTGATGGTGGTGGTGGTGGTGATGGTGGTGGTGGTGATGGTGGTGGTGGTGATGGTGGTGGTGGTGGTGATGGTGGTGGTGGTGATGGTGGTGGTGATGGTGGTGGTGATGGTGGTGGTGATGGTGGTGGTGATGGTGGTGGTGATGGTGGTGGTGATGGTGGTGGTAGTGGTGATGGTGGTGGTGGTGATGGTGGTGGTGGTGATGGTGGTGGTGGTGATGGTGGTGGTGGTGATGGTGGTGGTGATGGTGGTGGTGATGGTGGTGGTGATGGTGGTGGTGATGGTGGTGGTGATGGTGGTGGTGGTGGTGATGGTGGTGGTGGTGATGGTGGTGGTGATGGTGGTGGTGATGGTGGTGATGGTGGTGGTGATGGTGGTGGTGATGGTGGTGGTGATGGTGGTGGTGATGGTGGTGGTGGTGATGGTGGTGGTGGTGATGGTGGTGGTGGTGATGGTGGTGGTGGTGGTGGTGGTGGTGATGGTGGTGGTGGTGGTGGTTGTAGTGGTGATGGTGGTGGTAGGGATGGTGGTGACGGTGGTAGTGGTAGTGGTGGCGGCGGTGGTAGTGGTAGTGAAAATGTGAAACACTATATATCTCTAGTTAAAAAAGAAAAAAAAATGATTTGCACAGGAGAAACCCTGAAGATGAGACGACAAAAAAAATCTTAAAGACAGAGGCGACTGCAGCCATTGAAACCAGAAGTCTAACCAGAGAGGAGACGTGGAAGACTAGTGGCAGCCCCTAATGCTTCTCATCTATGATAATCAAAGACAGTTAGACAAATCACACATCTGAAAAAAAATTCCTCTCTGAGGATGTCTTGACTGACTTTAATAAAAACTGCTCAGTATGGCAGGTATGGCATACCTAATGTATGCCATACCTGCCATACCTTTTAGGTACGCCACTGATGGCAGGTATACACAAAGAAAACAGTTCATAGAAGGAATGGAAGATTAAAATAACCATACGAGAAAGATCACAACAGGGCAGAACTAGTGGAGGGAGTAGCAGCCAGATGACATTATGAGAAGAAATAACTTGTCGAAAACAAAAATTATATCAGAAGTTCAATACTGGGAAAATATAACATTTAATTAAGAGAGAACAGTCAACAGTCCCTAGGAATGTTTATGAATGGAATCAATATCGACAAGATCAAGAATTATACACATGTGCAGCTTCTGGGTATCTTTATTGCAGACGTTTCGCCATCCAGTGGCTTTATCAATATAATTTCAAGGGTTTACTGGGAAAACTGAAGAACTGTATACAAAAGATACCCAGATGTTGCACGTGTCTAATTTTCCAGATCCTAGAAATGATGGCATCACCTATGAAGACTGAAACTCTGGAAAAATGTTTATCTCTGGAAAAAAAATTATCTCTGGAAAAATATTTATCTCTGGAAAAGTTTTTATCTCTGGAAAAAATTTTCTCTGGAAAAATTTTTATCTCTGGAAAAAATGTTATCTCTGGAAGAATATTTATCTCTGAAAAAATATTTATCTCTGGAAAAATATTTATCTCTGGAAAAAAAATTATCTCTGAAAAAATTTTATCTCTGGAAAAATATTTATCTCTGGAAAAATATTTATCTCTGGAAAAAAATTTATCTCTGGAAAAAATTTTATCTCTGGAAAAAAATTTATCTAGAAAAAGTTATCTCTGGAAAAAATTTTTATCTCTGGAAAAAATTTTATAGCTGGAAAAATTTTTTATATCTGGAAAATTTTTTTATCTCTGGAAATTATTTTATCCCTGGAAAAAATTTATTCTACATATTTAATTCATCACACACATCAGGATACATACCAAGAATACGTTAGGAATCTGCCATCATCCCTATTCTTAAAAGAAGAGAACCTAATGCATCTAAGTCTATTTCACGTACATGTTTTTCATGCAAAATGATAGAATAATTCCGAATAGATTTGAATATAAGATGGAAAACACATTAACTTCTCCCTAAATAGCGTCATAAAGGGTAAAGGTACATACACAAATAACCCGCACATAAAAAGAGAGAAGCTTACGACGACGTTTCGGTCCGACTTTTATGTGCGGGTTATTTGTGTATCGTTCCAGTCACGGTATTGTGCCTTTTTTATTATTATTGCTAAAGGTACAGTACATCACATGACATCTACTGCAGGTAATATTGTACTGTATTTAAGCATCGACAAACCTCGAGATACTTGGTTCATAAGTAGGGCTGGAAAGTGAAGGTCAATTATTAATGTGATTTAAGGAATATCTGAAATATGGAGGAGCTAACAATTTTCTCTTTTGTGTGTGTGTTAGTTAATTACCTTCTGTGAAAAGTTCTTTTCGATAGACAGCTTATTGAGTGTATACTCACTTATTTGTGGTTGCAAGGGTCAATTCACAGCTCCTGGCCCCACCTCTTCGCTGGTCGTTACTAGGTCCACTCTCTTCCAGCTTCAAGAGCTTTATCGTATATATATGTGTGTGTGTGAATGTGTATAATTATATTTATATATGATATAAGGTATTTGCAGCTACGGGAGCAATGCTCATGGAGTCTCATGTTCAATACACTGTTTATTAAATAAGTTTCTAAAATTTCAATTGGTTGAAGCAGCCACTAAATCCTCTTTTCGAATGTATTCAACTGGTCAATCACTCTGAGAGGAAAGAATCAACTATCATTTCCACTCTACTTTTTCCTCAGTTTGTAAGAAATCGTTTTTACTCTTTCAAGTCCTTTGAAGATCTTATACATAGTTATCATGTCTCCTCTTTCCCTGCTGTCAGTCAACAAGGACATCTTTAAGGATTTCAGCCTTTCATCATATTTCATATTGCTCAACTCTGGCAGCCATTTTGTAGCTCTTTGGAAATCTTCTAACTTATCTATGTATTGTTTCAGGTGACGGCACGACAACCGTTCCATATTTCAATATTGGTTTAACATAAGTTATATTTTTTTCTTAACATTGCACTACCCATATACAGGAAAGCAATTTTATAATTAGCTAGTGTAGCATACGAGTTTCTTTCAGTTTCACTTAAATGATTGTCAGGTGACTATTTTTTTGTCAATGACTCCTAGATCCGTTTTTATTTTTACGATTACTTTTATTTATAGTTCACTTAGGATATTATATATTCCCTCATTTATTGTATCGAACTCTTCTCTTTCCCAAGTATTATTAAATGGTGGCTGAAATACATTTCCTGCTGTTTCTCATTATTATTTTGTATTCTTATCCCTAAAATTTCAACATTTACAGTATTTTGGGTTTCAATTTCCATAGCTTTATGATATTCTTTTACCAATATTGCTAATCCTTATTTCTTTCCAATTCCGCCTCTTCCTCACACGGAGTAATTTCCCTCAATTACATCCTCGTTTAAAATATGCTTTTTTTCAGTTTGGTCTCAGATAAACTACATCAGGTTTCTCACGAAATCGTAATGACACGATTGCAAACGAACCATACCACGGGTGGGGTTAGAACCCGCGGTCAGAGAGTCAAACAACTCCATACAGACGCGCTAGCCACTGGACAACGCGACTGTCTGAAGTTTTAGGGCTCTCCGATCGTGGGTTCTAACCCCGCCTGTGGTATGGTTTATATCAGGTATCTTTTTCACTGACAATATTCTTTAGTTGTAATCTTCTTGAGATCACTCCACTTATATTTATTATATATTATATTATATTTGCTCGAAGATAAGTTTTATTTATCAAGTCGTTTTCTCGGGAAAAAACACTTGAAGGGTCTGTACGGCCATGTTCCTCTGTTGGGAAAATACTCCCAGGAAAATACTCATTTTCATCATCACTTCTACCTTAATTCTGCATCTTCTCAGTCTCCGTGATATCTTTTATTTTCACAATATTTTAATCTGTTTTGGAATGCTGAAATTCACGATGCATTTTGTAATCTCATTTATGTGTTGTTCTTCCTTTTTGATTCTTTCTGTTCTTGATTTTATTTTGCTTTCAACACAGCCAAACAAAAGCAATAACTGTTTTTTTTTATCTCTGTCAATAACTTCTCTTAATAACTCAGTTGTATTTATAGTCTCCTTTTAATTTTCTGTCTAATATTGGTTCTTGCAGTAAATTCTCTAGTTATTTTTAACCTCTGCCTTTTTACGGTGGAGATAAAAGGTATAGAATACCGACACAGCTTTTACAATGTAGCTGAAACTCTTGACAGGAAACATGCTTATCATTATCCTACATAATAACATACATACTCGCCCGTCCCGAGCAGGTCAGTCTCAAATCCAACCTCCCCAACCTTCTACACCTGACTCTCCACACTATAGTCATGTACTCTTTACCCAGGTAGATCTGTTAGTGACTTGATAAATTTCACTATGTGGGCGAAACGTAGTTAATAAAGAATCGCATTATGCTACGTATGTGTTTAATTGTCCCACTCTGTCTTTTCTCTAGTAAATTTTGCAAAACTATCCCCAGTATTAGATTTTATTCTTCCAGACTTCACCTCTCTTGCTCTAAGCTCATGTTGACATCAACAGAAATAGTTTGTGCTAGCTGCTCCTGATGTATCAATAATTACACCTTATATTTAATTATTACTATATAACTATCCTCTGTTTCTCGTTTTGTATTTTACTACACATTAAATTTCATTCTGGATTAAGTAAGTTTATTCAGGTATACACAAATACAGTTACAAATATTATCATACATAGCAGCATATGTGTAAAGTACTTAGAATAACTCAAAAAAGTCAGACAGAGTGACTTATTTCCATTTTTAACACTCACTTACCAGGGATTCAAGCCCTATCCGTTCCGAGGTTTAATCCTCATTTGTAGCCAGATGCTAAACTATTATCTCTCTCTTCTTCATTATCTCGGCCTATTATTTTTACGTTTTCTGAATTTTCTTTAAGGAGGCCTTAATAACTTCTGTTATATTGTCTTGAAGTTGCATTTTCCCCTATATAATTTTCTTTAAGGAGGCCTTGATAACTTCTGTTATATTGTCTTGAAGTTGCATTTTCCCCTATATAATTTTCTTTAAGGAGACCTTGATAACTTCTGTTATATTGTCTTGAAGTTGCATTTTCCCCTATATAATTTTCTTTAAGGAGGCCTTAATAACTTCTGTTATATTGTCTTGAAGTTGCATTTTCCCCTATATAATTTTCTTTAAGGAGGCCTTAATAACTTCTGTTATATTGTCTTAAAGTTGCATTTTCCCCTATATAATTTTCCCTTAAAACCCTTCTTGTCTTACCTGATTTTGCAGATATATAATTGCAGGTGTGTAATTACAGGTGTGTAACTGCAGGTGTATAAGCATAACTGTGTTCCTTTTGATATAATGTTAACAAATGGATCACTTTTGTGTGTGTACTCACTTATTTCTGATTGCAGGGGTCGATTCACAGCTCTTGGCCCAACCTCTTTCTCTGATTGTTACTAGGTCTACTCCCTTCCTGCTCCATGAGCCTTAAAATCCCTCTTCTTAAAGCTATGTATGGATCCTGCCTCCACCACATCAATCTCCAGATTGTTCCACTTCCTTACAGCTCTATGACTGAAGAAATACTTCCTAACACGTGTGTGTGTGTGTGTGTGTGTGTGTGTGTGTACGCACCCTTCTCCCCTCCCAACACGGAACCACTCTCGAGAATTACTTAGGTACGGCAAGGTAAAGCTCGAGAGGTGTCTCTCCAGCACAAGTCAAATAAGCCTGTACAAAAGTGAAGGTACGACTGAAGAACAAGCCAAACATTATTTAGAAAGGTCAGGTAGGTGTGGAGGGGCGAGGCACCTACGACCCTGCGAGGCAGCTACGATCCTGTGAGGTAGCTACGATCCTGTGAGGTAGCTACGAGCCTGCGAGGCAGCTACGATCCTGTGAGGTAGCTACGAGCCTGCGAGGCAGCTACGATCCTGTGAGGTAGCTACGAGCCTGCGAGGCAGCTACGATCCTGTGAGGTAGCTACGAGCCTGCGAGGCAGCTACGATCCTGTGAGGTAGCTACGAGCCTGCGAGGCAGCTACGATCCTGTGAGGTAGCTACGAGCCTGCGAGGCAGCTACGATCCTGTGAGGTAGCTACGAGCCTGCGAGGCAGCTACGATCCTGTGAAGTAGCTACGAGCCTGAGAGGCAGCTACGATCCTGTGAGGTAGCTACGAGCCTGAGAGGCAGCTACGATCCTGTGAGGTAGCTACGAGCCTGAGAGGCAGCTACGATCCTGTGAGGTAGCTACGAGCCTGAGAGGCAGCTACGATCCTGTGAGGCAGCTACGAGCCTGCGAGGCAGCTACGATCCTGTGAGGCAGCTACGAGCCTGCGAGGCAGCTACGATCCTGTGAGGTAGCTACGAGCCTGCGAGGCAGGTACGACCTTGAGAGGCAGCAACGACCTTGAGAAGCAGCTACGACCTTGAGAGGCAGCTACGACCTTGAGAGGCAGCTACGACCTTGAGAGGCAGCTACGACCTTGAGAAGCAGCTACGACCTTGAGGGGCAGCTACGACCTTGAGAGGCAGCTACGACCCACACAAGGTGAATACAAATGTACTATGTCAGTAAGGAAAGCTAATTAAAAACAAGAAAACATTAACTTCGATATTTGCTTAACTTTTGATATAACTCCTCGTGGGAGGGTAACATTTACACTCTGTTGTGTTGCGTAATAATAATAATAATAATAATAATAATAATAATAATAATATTATTATTATTATTATTATTATTATTATTATTATTATTTAAGGTAGAACTCTGGAGCATTGACATTAATATTTGAAACGTGTTTACATTCTTAAATATTATGTGCAAGATTAAGATATAGATTCTCTCTCTCTCTCTCTCTCTCTCTCTCTCTCTCTCTCTCTCTCTCTCTCTCTCTCTCTCTCTCTCTCTCTCTCTCTCTCTCTCTCTCTCTCTCTCTCTCTGACCAAACTCTACATTTCGGGAGGTTGTATCTAATACGATGTACCCTCGCCTCACCAGCGACTAGTTTCCAGTCGTCAGCGTTCCAATAATACGCTCAGTTCACCACAAAACAATGACCATCACGGGTTACTTACTGTACAGCTTCACTTTGTACATACTAATGACTGATTGTATATACATAATGACGTCTGTATTACTTAACACTTTAATAAGTTGAATTTCATAGGTTTATTTATACCCTATGGATACTGGAAGAAAGAAAATCCTTTTGCCTTTCCTGGACTGGACTCACATTGCCTATACCTGCACATGGTTCTGCATGACATCTACGGGTCATTCAGACAAGTGAAATAAACATATGGAGTTATAACTGTGTGCTCGCCAGCTGAGCCAGACAGCTGATCGAGTAGCGTAACTGCTCTCACTTTATAAATCCCTAGTGATAGTAACTCCAGCTCTGCTGCAACGCAACTTTTGAAGCTCTCGTAGCTACTAAACCCTTAATGGAATTCTGGACGAGATCCTCATCGCCCTGCTGAAGTCTCTCAGCTCAGACTGACAGATTTCACAACCGTGGGCTAATGAGGATTTAAAGCTATCGGCTACACTAGGGTCATTAAGGCTGCATTACCCAGACAAAAGTACCTTAATCCCTTAAATAAGGATTAGAGGAAACTCTCAGTATATTTACACTGAGATAAATACACCTCTGCGTGTATATATCCTCTATCATCATCGTTAAGACTGTTTAATGGGATTTAAAGTCTATCGACTACACGAGGGTCATTAACGCTGTAAGGTGACCTTTCACTACCAGAGAAGAATAATATGATACCTAAAATAGGGATTAAAGTAAACTCTCAGTATAAATACGCTGTGGGACATATACCCCTCGAGGTATATATCCCGTGTTAACACGGTTGGTTGGTTGGTAGTGGGAGGGGGAGGGGTTGAAGCCTGTCGACGTCACGAGGGTCATTAAGCCTGCATAGTTACCTTTTTCACCACCTAACGAGAACATTTTTATTCTTAAAATAAGAAAAAATAAACTCTCAGTACATATATACGCATATATACTTCCCTCCGGGAATATATCCTATCCCAGCACTTTCACAAAAATCCTCCCCGTAGGATGGAATACGACAGGAAAAATAGCAAGCTTTTGTTCCCACTATGTAATTATTAGATAAAACAGCGTTGCATTCAATTTTCCGACAGGTGTTTTCGTTGTACCATCTCGCAACGAAGCCTAGTAATTCAAAGCTGTTAGTCCTGTTTGTGAAGCCTCAGCTCCAGACTCACGTGAATCAGTAACTAGCTTCAAGCGTCTCTGGGCACACACTCCATCATGCTTACTTCGTGTTTGTGCTGCTCAAGATCTCTTGTAAACAAGATATGAATACTTAGATCAACATCTGCTTTCTCGATTACTTGCCAGAATTTTTTTTTTAAAGCTGAGATTCTTATTAAAGTTGGTAATATGTTGAATTTTTTGATTGCTGTGGAAGACGGGTGGTCTTACACTCATACATGCATTCATACATGCATTCATATACAAATATTTGCATGTATATTATATGCATATTTTGGATCATACATAAATATTTACAATATTTGAGCAATAGTATATGAATGAATATCTTTCTTTATTTCTATAAGTACTTTTATAGATCTAGCTAACGTCACTGACACACTATATAGAAAGGTCCTGGTTATGCAGAGCATTTCGGGCAAATTAGGTCAATTTTGGTCCCAGGATGCGACCCACACCAGTCGACCAACACCCAGGTACCCATTTTACTGCTAGGTGAACAGGGACAGCAGGTGTTTTAAGGAAACACGCCCAGTTTTTTCACCCGGATTTTATGATCGAACCACGCAACTCAGTTAGCCGAGTGCGCTGCCAATTACACTGAACAATGGTAAATAAATCCACCCATTTTGGCGCCCTTTTTATACTTACCGAAACTAGATACATCAGCAATATGCTGGTGGCTTGCTGAAGAGGGCCTTAGATGCAAGACGAAACATTTCATTTCTGATTCTGGCTGTCCTTTGTTTGGAGAAGGTTGGAGTTAGGTAACTTGTAGCTCAGATATTGCTTCTTCGGCTCACAACCGAGAAGCAGGGATCAATCCCGGAGCGAGTGAAGATCTTAGGCCTAAAGAACAAAAAAGTCACAATACCGTGACTGGAACAATACACAAATAACCCGCACATAAGAAAGAGTGTGACTTTGTAAATGGACCAAGTCGGACCGAAACGTCGTCGTAAGTTTCTCTCTCCTATTTACGGGTTATTTGTAGATTGAGACACTTATGCAGCATATGGAAATCTTTATTCAGGAAACGTTTCGCCACACAGTGGCTTCATCAATCCAATACAAAGAGGAAGGCCACTGTGTGGCGAAACGTTTCCTGAATAAAGATTTCCATATGCTGCATAAGTGTCTCAATCTTCAACTTGTCGGTTTTTCAAACCATTCATCACACACACGGGTTATTTGTGTATGATAGGCCTATTTCTTTACACCTATTGACCCTGTTCATCTAGTAATAGTTAGGTACCTGGGTGTCTGTTGTGAATAGTAATAGTTAGGTACCTGGGTGTCTGTTGTGAGTAGTAATAGTTAGGTACCTGGGTGTCTGGTGTGGGTAATAATAGTTAGGTACCTGGGTGTCTGTTGTGAATAGTAATAGTTATGTACCTGGGTGTCTGTTGTGAGTAGTAATAGTTAGGTACCTGGGTGTCTGTTGTGGGTAGTAATAGTTAGGTACCTGGGTGTCTGTTGTGAGTAGTAATAGTTACCTGGGTGTCTGCTGTGAGTAGTAATAGTTAGGTACCTGGGTGTCTGTTGTGAGTAGTAATAGTTAGTTACCTGGGTGTCTGTTGTGAGTAGTAATAGTTACTTGGGTGTCTGTTGTGAGTAGTAATAGTTACCTGGGTGTCTGTTGTGAGTAGTAATAGTTAGTTACCTGGGTGTCTGTTGTGAGTAGTAATAGTTAGTTACCTGGGTGTCTGTTGTGAGTAGTAATAGTTAGGTACCTGGGTGTTGTGAACAGTAATAGTTAGGTACCTGGGTGTCTGTTGTGGGTAGTAATAGTTAGGTACCTGGGTGTCTGTTGTGGGTAGTAATAGTTAGGTACCTGGGTGTCTGTTGTGGGTAGTAATAGTTAGGTTCCTGGGTGTCTGTTGTGGGTAGTAATAGTTAGGTTCCTGGGTGTCTGTTGTGGGTAGTAATAGTTAGGTACCTGGGTGTCTGTTGTGGGTAGTAATAGTTAGGTACCTGGGTGTCTGTTGTGGGTAGTAATAGTTAGGTTCCTGGGTGTCTGTTGTGAGTAGTAGTGTACCTCGGAGTTGGGCTCTGAAATGAGCTCAGGTAACAACAGCTCCTGTAAACTCAAACTCAAGAAAAGAAAAAAAAAAAAACTAGCTCCCATAGGCCAGCGAATGTTTATCCAGTGAATGAGGCACCAACTGACAGAAGATCTTCCTCAGGAGACTCGCTTACGTTTCCTGACAAACGAAACACCGTCACCTAAAGTAGATTTATAACACATGTTCCTTGATAATGTCAAAAAAATCACGAAAGCTATTGTAAATTCACTGTTTTTTTTTCACAGTGGTTTATTTTACAAGTGCATTTTCTATGTGCACAATTGACATGCAGGAAACGATTATGACATGTGAGGCAGGTCACCTCACGGAGAGAAACACGGGGCCAGGAGCTGAGTCTCGACCCCTGCATATAATCATTGATAAAACTTTGACTAGTCACTACAAACAATGAAAATTTTGCGCAACAAATTGGAACAAAATTGAAACACTGACAGTGTTGCAAGAGTCTTGAAACAATGTTGTAACACCTTTGAAAAAGTGTTTTGAAAAGTTTTAAAACAGCGTCGAAAAGTGCTGAAACGGCACTGAAACTACTGAAGCAGTGACTGAAATAATTTAAATAGCCTTAAAAGTTCTGAAACCGCAACGGAACTAAATGAACGTAAAGAATAAAAAAAAAACACAATACCGTGACTGAAACAATACATAAATAACTAGTACACAGGAGAGCACAACTTATGACGACGTTTCGGTTCGACTTGGGCCATTAACTAGTCACTACTAATTAATGGTTCAAGCCGGACCGAAACGTCGTCATAAGAGTCAGTCTCCTAAGCACGGGTTATTTACGTACCTAAATGAACTTGTTTCCCTGACTGGATGTCACTTTGCTAATAACGTATACGCATTATACTATCCTGAAAACAATCAATGACATCACGGGTGCAGTTAGCATGTTAAGGACATCACGGCAGTAGCTTTCCTGTTTAAAGAAAAGACACAGCTAGACAAGTATCACTAGATTGTTAGCTAGAATAGACACAGCTAGATAGGTATCACTACATTATTAGATAGAAAAGACACAGCTACATAGGTAACAATAGGTTATTAGCTAGAAAAGACACAGTTTGATAAATAACACTAGATTATTAGCTAGAATAGACACAGCTAGATAGGTATCACTACATTATTAGATAGAAAAGACACAGCTACATAGGTAACAATAGGTTATTAGCTAGAAAAGACACAGTTTGATAAATAACACTAGATTATTAGCTAGAATAGACACAGCTAGACAAGTGTCAATAGATTATTATATAGAACAGACACAGCTAGACAAGTAACACTAGATTAGCTAGAAAACACACAGTGGTATAGGAAGCTTTTACTGTGATAAAATTTTGCTCTGTTTAGAGCCTTGTCATATCACTGACTTGATAAAAGCTCTACATAGAGTGAGGCGTTAATACAATTTAAAGCTTACTCTGTATGAGTATCGTTTCTGCAAATACTATCGTAAGTAAGCTTTTGGGTCCCAGAATTCCTGTGGTATTGTGAGGCCTTGAAAATATTGTTTGTTTTGGGAATATTAACTTAAACAGATCACATGAGCACCAACTGGTGATTCTACACCAGCTGGTGATTCTACACCAGCTGGTGATTCTACACCAGGTGGTGATTCTACACCAGTTGGTGATTCTACACCAGTTGGTGATTCTACACCAGTTGGTGATTCTACACCAGCTGGTGATTCTACACCAGCTGGTGATTCTACACCAGCTGGTGATTCTACACCAGTTGGTGATTCTACACCAGGTGGTGATTCAACACCAGTTGGTGATTCTACACCAGCTGGTGATCCTACACCAGCTGGTGATTCTACACCAACTGGTGATTCTACACAAGCTAGTTTGTGAACATAACCTCAATATCATAGCTGGAATTTGCCTAGTATACCATTCACAAGTTGACGATTAAGACATGTGCAACATTTGGTTATCTTTATTGTTGCAACGTTTCGCCTACACAGCAGGCTTCTTCAGTCAAATGCAGAGACTAAAGGTGTAGTAGTGAAATGAAGATAATATAATCAGTCCATCAACCTTGGAGACATGAACCATATAAAGCTGAAGCTTCATATAGTTGCAAGCCGTGAAGCTGAACTCTTCTCCAGGCTGAGGGACTGACTACCTCATATCCCCAAGGTTGAGGGACTGATTACATCATCTTCATTTCACCACTGCACCTGCTGTCTCTGTATTTGACTGAAGAAACCCTCGCATAGTCGATATGCCTCATTCTGTTTCGCTCCATTCTCTCTACATGTCCGAACCACCTCAACAACCCTTCCTCAGCCCTCTGGACAACAGTTTTGGTAATCCCACACCTCCTCCTAACTTCCAAACTACGAATTCTCTGCATTATATTCACACCACACATTGCCCTCAGACACGACATCTCCACTGCCTCCAGCCTTCTCCTCGCTGCAACATTCATCACCCACGCTTCACACCCATATAAGAGCGTTGGTAAAACTATACTCTCATACATTCCCCTCTTTGCCTCCAAGGACAAAGTTCTTTGTCTCCACAGACTCCTAAGTGCACCACTCACTCTTTTTCCCTCATCAATTCTATGATTCACCTCATCTTTCATAGACCCATCCGCTGACACGTCCACTCCCAAATATCTGAATACGTTCACCTCCTCCATACTCTCTCCCTCCAATCTGATATTCAATCTTTCATCACCTAATCTTTTTGTTATCCTCATAACCTTACTCTTTCCTGTATTCATACAAACCCATTAACCAGCCAACAGACGCGTATACTACAACGACCAACAAACTCACCCTCATTATAAACCTGTTAGATGCTATTTGGAAACACAACTTTAAATATCCAACTTAACATACTGATCAATGGCTCCCCCATCACAAGACATAAGAACATAAGAAGGAACACTGCAACAGGCCTACTGACCCATGTGAAACAGGTCCATGCCACCGAGGGAGAATCGCATACACAGTATGTCAGTCCCACGTCCTCAAGTATACGTTAAATGTCTTAAGACAACACTTACACCTGCGTTGCAGCTCCAGATCAATGTCTTCATTACTGTAAATTAAACCATCCAACATTAGTTCGTTTTAATCGTTGTTAAACCAGGAAATAACTGATCATTATAAAATATTCGTTATATATCACTCCCATCTTGTTGCGTCAAATATATAACCCTCACTACAGCGGTGTATACATTTTGTCATAATATATTAAAAAAAAACGTAGGATAAATGCATAAATTTATTTATAGCTTAACTAGGCAATTATGCAATTATTCATATTGAAGCTTGGAAATAACTTTCACACAAACACACATTACATATTTTTTTCAACAAATCGGCCGTATCCCGCCGAGGCAGGGTGACCTAAAAAGAAAAACTAAAATTCCTTTTTTTAAATTTAGGAAAAGGGGTTACTTGCCTCTTACTCCCGGCATTTTAGTCGCCTCTTACGACACGCAACAAACTGTCATGCCGAATGGGTAAAACTTGCTATTTTGGCTTAAATAACAAGGCTCTTCTTTCCGAATAAGGCAAGCGAAAATTTGTGTAAGGAATAATTTTGAAAAAATCATTCTGAACCTAACGAAAAACATATATTTATGTGTTTTATTAAATTGTTATACACTTATCAAAAATATATTTAGTTGGATTAGGGTAAATTAAATTGCGCTTTAATAAGGGTAGGTAAGTTTTCTAAGGTTCTTTTGGTACAAAATTATTAATTCTTACATTAACTAAAATGATTTTTTTTAGAAAGGACATAATTTTAAGAGTTCTTGATATATTGCCTATGAGAGCATAGGCAATGCGGTCAAAGCGGTATGGGGTAGGTTTAAAAATGTAGTGTTAGAGTGTTCAGCAGAAGTTTGTGGTTACAGGAAAGTGGGTGCGGGAGGGAAGAGGAGCGATTGGTGGAATGATGATGTAAAGAGAGTAAAGAGAGAAAAAGTTAGCATATGAGAAGTTTTTACAAAGTAGAAGTGATGCAAGGAGAGAAGAGTATATGGAGAAAAAGAGAGAGGTTAAGAGAGTGGTGAAACAATGTAAAAAGAGAGCAAATGAGAGAGTGGGTGAGATGTTATCAATAAATTTTGTTGAAAATAAGAAAAAGTTTTGGAGTGAGATTAGGAAGTTAAGGAAGCCTAGAGAACAAATGGATTTGTCAGTTAAAAATAGGAGAGGAGAGTTATTAAATGGAGAGTTAGAGGTATTGGGAAGATGGAGGGAATATTTTGAGGAATTGTTAAATGTTGATGAAGATAGGGAAGCTGTGATTTCGTGTATAAGGCAAGGAGGAACAACATCTTGCAGGGGTGAGGAAGAGCCAGTTGTGAGTGTGGGGGAAGTTCGTGAGGCAGTAGGTAAAATGAAAGGGGCTAAGGCAGCCGGGATTGATGGGATAAAGATAGAAATGGTAAAAGCAGGTGGGGATATAGTTTTGGAGTGGTTGCTGCAATTATTTAATAAATGTATGGAAGAGGGTAAGGTACCTAGGGATTGGCAGAGAGCATGCATAGTTCCTTTGTATAAAGGCAAAGGGGACAAAAGAGAGTGCAAAAATTATAGGGGGATAAGTCTGTTGAGTATACCTGGTAAAGTGTATGGTAGAGTTATTATTGAAAGAATTAAGAGTAAGACGGAGAATAGGATAGCAGATGAACAAGGAGGCTTTAGGAAATGTAGGGGGTGTGTGGACCAGGTGTTTACAGTGAAGCATATAAGTGAACAGTATTTAGATAAGGCTAAAGAGGTTTTTGTGGCATTTATGGATTTGGAAAAGGAGTATGACAGGGTGGATAGGGGGGCAATGTGGCAGATGTTGCAGATGTATGGTGTAGGAGGTAGGTTACTGAAAGCAATGAAGAGTTTTTACGAGGATAGTGAGGCTCAAGTTAGAGTATGTAGGTAAGAGGGAGATTATTTCCCAGTAAAAGTAGGCCTTAGACAAGGATGTGTTATGTCACCGTGGTTGTTTAATATATTTATAGATGGGGTTGTAAGAGAAGTAAATGCGAGGGTCTTGGCAAGAGGCGTGGAGTTAAAAGATAAAGAATCACACATAAAGTGGGAGTTGTCACAGTTGCTCTTTGCTGATGACACTGTGCTCTTGGGAGATTCTGAAGAGAAGTTGCAGAGGTTGGTGGATGAATTTGGTAGGGTATGTAAAAGAAGAAAATTAAAAGTGAATACAGGAAAGAGTAAGGTTATGAGGATAACAAAAAGATTAGTTGATGAAAGATTGGATATCAGATTGGAGGGAGAGAGTATGGAAGAGGTGAATGTATTCAGATATTTAGGAGTGGACGTGTCAGCGGATGGGTCTATGAAAGATAAGGTGAATCATAGAATTGATGAGGGGAAAAGGATGAGCGGTGCACTTATGAGTCTGTGGAGACAAAGAACTTTGTCCTTGGAGGCAAAGAGGGGAATGTATGAGAGTATAGTTTTACCAACGCTCTTATATGGGTGTGAAGCATGGGTGATGAATGTTGCAGCGAGGAGAAGGCTGGAGGCAGTGGAGATGTCATGTCTGAGGGCAATGTGTGGTGTGAATATAATGCAGAGAATTCGTAGTTTGGAAGTTAGGAGGAGGTGCGGGATTACCAAAACTGTTGTCCAGAGGGCTGAGGAAGGGTTGTTGAGGTGGTTCGGACATGTGGAGAGAATGGAGCGAAACAGAATGACTTCAAGAGTGTATCAGTCTGTAGTGGAAGGAAGGCGGGGTAGGGGTCGGCCTAGGAAAGGTTGGAAGGA
>NC_091369.1:13755468-13842968 GCF_038502225.1 Cherax quadricarinatus
ACCCCGGGTTCAATCCCGGCCGGGGGTATGGTTTATTATTATTAGTAGTAGTAGTAGTAGTAATAGTGGTAGTAATGGGAAATGGGAGGTAATCAGATAATCAGGCTTGACCCAAAAAAGCAGAGTCGGTCCAGTTCCCTGGAGCAAGAGCTCTTTCACCAGCGTGAAGGCAACTACTGAAGGAACAGAGAGAGAGACAGAGAGAGAGAGAGAGAGAGAGAGAGAGAGAGAGAGAGAGAGAGAGAGAGAGAGAGAGAGAGAGAGAGAGTACACGAGAAAGACAAACAGCAGAAAGCTTTGCTATTGGATCCATGCTATCTGCAGGGGAGAAAAAAAAACAAACAGCCGTTACCGTTTCCGGAAACAAAATGCAAAAATATTTGATAGGAAACATGGAAACAGATTAAAGACATGGGCTGCATCTACCTTTTAAGTTCAATAAAACTTACTTTGCTGCAGCTACGCATGCTGCTCCCATTGACAGCTGCACCAATGTGCCTGCCACCAATTCTGCTTCTAAATTCTGTGTTACTGGAGGACCATAGTCAACCGGATTTGCTGTGTGGTTGCAGAAGTGTCGCCTCGGTGCCGGCGAGAATGACCTGGAGTGGAGTGCGAGAGGTAGAGTCCTGTTGCTTCAGAGTGTTTATTCAACTGATTGTTAGGTAAGACACATATGCAACAGTTAGGTATCTTTATTTCGAAACGTTTCGCCTACACAGTAGGCTTCTTCAGTGTAGGCGAAACGTTTCGGAATAAAGATACCTAACTGTTGCATGTGTCTTACCTAACAACCTGTCGGTATTTTATACCATTTTGTTATTCAACTGATTCTTCAGTGGCTCAACAACTTTGGCACTACGATAAAGAAAGAGAGAGAGAGAGAGAGAGAGAGAGAGAGAGAGAGAGAGAGAGAGAGAGAGAGAGAGAGAGAGAGAGAAAGAGAGAAAGAGAAAGACAAAGTTGATTCCAGTGCTCCCCAACTCTGCATCAAAGAAAGATCAGACGAGTATTGTTGCTCTTCCTTGCATCTCCTCATGTTTAACCTGATTTTATACATAATTCTGGAACCAGAACTGGAGAGCATATCTCACCTGAGGTCTAACAAGAGCATTGTTCAAGGTTAATATTATTTGTAGGGATTTGCGCTCGTAATTACTTGCGTTGCTTAGTTTATTTAAGGTCATTACTTATTTTAGATAAGTTTATGATAATTTAATAATAAAGAAACACAATGAAATATAATTTTTTTCGTTAGGTTCAGAATGATTTTTGCGAAATTGTTGCATACACAAATTTTCGCTTGCCTTATTCGGCAAGAAGAGCGTTGCTATATAAGTCAGTATCGCAAGTTTTAAGACTTGTCTAACATGAAATGATTCTCAGTCCATCTTGGACCGAATTGTAACCATATGACAATATCTTGAAAGTTAAAGAGAGAGAGAGAGCAAGAGAGAGAGAGAGCAAGAGAGAGAGAGAGAGAGAGAGAGAGAGAGAGAGAGAGAGAGAGAGAGAGAGAGAGAGAGACAGAGAGAGACAGAGAGAGACAGAGAGAGAGAGAGAGAGAGAGAGAGAGAGAGAATGATAGCTGTTATTGAAACATTTTTGGACGACAGGACTCCAGAAAATTTTGCAAGAATTGCTGGCTACACCTCATGGATGAGAAGAGACAGGCAAGGGCAAGGAGGAAGTGTTGCTGTGTGCTTCTCTAAAAGTGTACATGCCCAGCACATTGATGTTGCCACCCCTACTCATCTTGAAATGATGTTCTTCAAGCTCTGTATAAACACTAGTACCTCTGTACTAGCATGTGCAATGTACAGACCTCAGTGACAACATGCAGACCCCATCAACTTTCTAATGGAAAATATGGTCTCCCTTCTGCTACAACACAACTGTCAACATATCATAATTGTTGGTGACCTCTACCCACACCTTATACAGAGGGACTTTGATGACCTTCTTGCAGTGTTTGACATAAGAAACTTTGTTGATTTCCCTACTCACACCTCTGGCTCCTCCCTTGACCCAGTAGTGAGTGATCTAGCAGAAGGCATAGTCACTTGTCAACCCCTAAACTACGTTGGATCATCTGACCACAAGGCTGTTTTTACGACACTTAAGATCCCAACAGAACGAGGTGAGGAGTCCACACGCACAACCAAGCTATGGGAAAGAGGTAATTGGCCAGTCCTTCGCTCTGAGCTCGCCACCACCGATTTTAATGCTCTTCTCCAAGGGGATGTTGACAACCAAGTGAAAGCCTTCACTGGACACATCCTTAATCTACAACAAGAACACATTCCTCACCGGCAATATGTGACGAAGCCTACGGATCAGCCATGGTTTGGCTTTCGTTGTAGAGAGGCTGCTACTGCTAAGTACAAAGCATGGCGAAGGTATAAGAGACATCCTACCACCTATAACAGGAACTTGCACAGGCAAGCCTGTAGGCATATGGGTGACGTTCAAAAGTGGGCCATCGCTAAATTGGTGATGGACATAAAAAGAAAGCTAGCATCAGGTAGGGTAGGCTCCAAAACCTGGTGGTCCCTGGTCAAGGACAGATAAGGTCATCTGCCTGATGAACTCATTCCACCTTTAAATCGACAGGATGGGACCACCTCTACTAGTAGTCATGAGAAGGCGGACCTCTTTGCCTAACACTTTGCTACCACAATGCAAGTTCCTGATCCAGCAAGGGACCCTCCGTGGCTAGCTTCAAGAACTGTGTCAAAACTGTCAGTGGTGACAATAAGGCAGGAAGAGGTGCATTTCCTTCTTAAATCGCTTGACCAAGGAAAGGTTGTGGGCCCAGACAAGTTGAGTCCAAGATTGCTGAGATATGCAGACCAGCTAGCAGCACCTCTAACTCGCATCTTTCAGCACTGCCTAGTACAGTGTAAATGGCCCTCTCTGTGGAAAGAGGCAAATGTTGTCCCTGTTCACAAAAAGAAGAGCAGAGCAGAAATCAGCAACTACAGACCAGTGTCACTCCTGTCAATCACCGGCAAGCTCCTTGAGGCAATAATCTCAAGATAAATGACAGAGTTTTCTGACTACCACTCACTACTTTGTGATCGTCAATATGGCTTCAGGAAAGGTTACTCTTCTGATCTGTTGTTGAACCTCTCACTAAATGGCACCAATCTCTGGATGAATCCAGTCAGCTGTGTGGTAGCACTGGACATTGCTGGTGCTTTCGACCAGGTGTGGCATGTTTGTTGTTTGTTTAATATGTTTATTATGCACCCCATACCCATCCTGTGGGCGGTAGTCAAAAGATTACAGAGGTACATAATTGGTCCAGGGACTGGACTCCAGAGTTTTGATAGCTGAGCAAGTTACAGAGGTAATGAACTCCATTTCGACCAGGTGTGGCACCAGGGCCTCTTAGCAAAACTGCAAGCCCTGGGAATTGCAGGCTCTACGCTATGTCTCCTCAGTGATTACCTTCATGGTAGATCTCTAAGGGTAGTTCTCAATGGAACAGAATCAGCAAGACATCCTATTTGGGCAAGTGTTCCACAAGGAAGCGTGCTGGGTCCATTGTTATGGAATGTCTGTTTCAATGACATTCTTCATCTCATCCCAGACGAATGTACACTGATATTCCCTTATCCAAGAGAAGAAATGCCAGCTGCTCTAAGCTACATCAATCACCAGCTAAGAGCTATATCAGCTTGGGGAAATAGATGGCAAGTAACATTTGCACCTGAGAAAACGCAAATGATGATGATCTCTAGGCACCATGATGGTAATACTGGTGCAGTAGTAAGGATGAATGGGAGGGTGTTGGCACCTGGAGAAGAAGTTGATATCCTTGGGGTGAAATTTGACTCCAAACTAACCATGAAGAACCATGTTGTAAATCTTGCAAACAAGGCAGCCAGGAAGCTTACAGCACTTCGCCGTATCTCGCATCTGCTTGACAGTAGGGGTTGCAAGAATTTGTACGAGGTACAAGTATGCTCACACCTTAAGTATGCTCCACTTTCTTGGTTCGCCTGCCCCCCTTCTCTACTGCGACTGCTTGATAGAGTAGAGAACAGAGCAAGACGTCTCATCTCTCGCCTGGACCAATCCTGGATAGATCTGTCATTTCAGCAGAGCCTTCAACACAGGAGGGATGTGGGTGACCTTACTGTTATCTATAAGGATAATATTGTCAAAGTACCACACTTGCATCCACTTCGAGGACAGCGAGAAGTAAGCTTCTATACCACAAGACGGGCAGAAAGCAGCAACTTCACTCTGGCTGTACCCTTCTCCTGAACATCACTTCATTTGAGATCATTTATCCCCAGGATGACTCGAGTATGGAACACATTCGTACAGCATTATGATGTCAACGAGATAAAGTCAGTTGATCAAATGAAAATACTGGCCCACAGATGGCTCCAACTTCATCCTGTTCCCTACTTGTATGTTTCATAACAATAAGAATGCTTTCAAATGAGCTGATGTAGGTAACAGCTCTTAACTTGTCAATAAAGTTATGAATCCTTAACCTGTAAATAGCTTGTCAATAAAGCTAGGGATCCTTAACCTTGTCAAACCCTGTGTAAGAGAGAGAGAGAGAGAGAGAGAGAGAGAGAGAGAGAGAGAGAGAGAGAGAGAGGGAGAGAGGGAGAGAGGGGACTGTCAACAGACCCGTAGCTCGCCCTTTACAAGAGGACTATGGACCAGCTGTCGCTGTAAGAAAAAAGTGTATACAAAAAGCGAGATTCTATCTGAAGTAGTACTGTGTATGATTCAGGAATTGTTTGGCCAGTCTGTTCACCTTGTCGAGTGTGTTTAACCAGTCCTCTTAGCTTAATTCCTGCTGTGTGTACTCACCTATTTGTGGTTGCAGTGGTCGAGATTCAGCTCCTGGACCCGCTTTTTTCGCTCGTCGCTACTAGGTCACTCTCTCCCCGCTCCAATAGCCTTTTCATTCCTTTTCTTAATGCTAAGTGTGTACTCACCTATTTGTGGTTGCAGGGGTCGAGACTCAGTTCCTGGCCCCGCCTTTTCACTGACCGCTACTGGGTCCTCCCTCCCCCTGCTCCATGAGCTATATTATACCTCATCTTAAAACTATGTATGGTTCCTGCCTCCACTACATCACTTGTCAGGGTATTTCACTTCCTAACAACTCTGTGGCTGAAGAAATACTTCCTAACATCCCTTTGACTCATCTGTGTCTTCAACTTCCCATTTCGACCCCTTGTTTCTGTGTCCCGTCTTTGGAACGTCCTGTCTCTGTTCACCTTATCTATTCCACGCAGTATTTTGTATGTCGTTATCATGTCTTCCCTGACCCTCCTGTCCTCCAGTGTCATCAGGCCGATTTCCCTTAACCTTTAACCTTAACCTTTAACCCTTTAACTCTGGAAGTAGCCTTGTTGCAAACTTTTGCACTTTCTCTAATTTCTTGATGTGCTTGTGTGTGTGTGTGTGTGTGTGTGTGTGTGTGTGTGTGTGTGTGTGTGTGTGTGTGTGTGTGTGTGTGTGTGTGTGTGTGCGCGCGTGTGCGTGTGTGTGTGTGCGTACTCACAGAGTTGTATTTGCGGAAGTCTAATCTCAGTTCCTGGCCTCACTTCTTAAACTGCAATCTCCGGCATTGTCTTTCCTGGCCTCGTGTGAGCAATCATATCCACTCTTGAAACTGTGTATTAAGTTTGAATCTACTACATCGTTACGTAGATCTTCAGATCTCCAGGACTTTTCCAAGCTCTTTAGTCTTTTAGCTTTCCGGCTCTCAAGACTTACTTCAGTTTTCCAATTCTTCAGCTACTGAGCTCTTTAGCTCTCCATTTCTTCAAGTGTCCAGCTCTTCAGATGCCCAGCTCTTCAGGTGTCCCACTCTTCAGGTATCCAGCTCTTCAGGTGTCCCGCTCTTCAGGTGTCCCACTCTTCAGGTTTCCAGCTCTCCAGGTGTCCCACTCTTCAGGTTTCCAGCTCTCCAGGTGTCCCACTCTTCAGGTTTCCAGCTCTCCAGGTGTCCCACTCTTCAGGTTTCCAGCTCTCCAGGTGTCCAGCTCTTCAAAGATGAGCTACTTGTCCGTCACTCGACAAGCAAATTAAATATTATCGGACTCAAAGATCATGTGTTGATTTTGCAAAATGATATTGATAAAATGCATCTAGAGACAGAGAGAGACAGAGACAGAGAGAGACAGAGAGCGAGAGAGACAGAGAGAGACAGAGAGAGACAGAGAGAGAGAGAGACAGAGACAGAGAGAGACAGAGAGAGACAGACAGACAGAGAAAGATGTCTGGTATTTTACAAAATACTCACTGACATATCTGTAGTTTAAAGACTGAATAAAGTTGACGTTTAATCTTAGAATACAACTGTGTAAAAGAAGTTTTTAGAAAGCGTAATCTTACTAATTAAACGTTACGTTAACCAGGGGTTTTATCATTAACGAAGCCGCTGTTTCTGTTCTGTTTCGTTAGTGGTTCTAGGCCGATTATTTCTCCCCCACAACCTGGTTTCAGGCTAGAAAGGCTAGAAAAATATTTTAATTAGATTGAAAACAATTAAGGAACACATTTAAGAGTAATGCTATCTGCTTAATTAACGATTGCAAAGGTTCACCTGAACAAAGAGGCACAACACCGTGACTGGAACAATACATAAATAACTTGTACATAGGAGAGAGAAACTTCTGACGACGTTTCGGTCCGACTTGTACCATTAACTAATCACAGAATCTTCCTGAAAGTTAGTCATGAAATTTTGTTCATAGGTTTTACAGGTTGCCAGAGAACACTGCTGTGTAGATAGGTAGATAAATAGATAGATAGATAGAAAAGGATAACTAATAGAATGAAAAAAAAGTTAGAATATGCTACAAAATACTCTAAGTCGCCCTAAAATATATACAACAATAATATTCTTCCAACTACTGTGTATGTGTGTGTATACTCAGCTAATAGTGATTGCACGGTGGATTTATAGCTCTGTGTGTACACGAGAGAGGTTAGCATGTGCTGACATGACTTCAACACACGTGCGAGTTTTTATTCTCTCTCCCGCTGACATGACCAGCGTTGAGGTGTAGCTCTTGTCTTTTTTCTGCCGTTGTCAGTGACTAGAGAAAATCGCGGTGAATGGCTGTCAGCTATTGAAGAATTTCGTCCGAAACCTTCCCTAAAAAATTACCACCGCAACTGGAAATATTTATCCTTAAATAAAGCATAAAATTATTGCACATAAATTGATAACATAGTTAACAACAGTCAGTATATATAGAAAAAAATAAAAAAGTAAGAGTTAATTGGTATATTTATCTATTGGATAGACGCCACATTATTGTTGTCTGATGGAATAGGAGATTCAGTCTTTTTAAACGGAAAAGGAATCTAGTCTGTTAATTACTTCTGGAAGTAATTATATCGTGTAGATGAATTATGCTTTGATAACTATCGAGTTGTTAATTGGTTTATATCTTGCAAGCGGAAGTAATTGCCAATCTGTTGCCTCTTGTCACCCTGACCAAGCCGTTGCAGTATACCAAGTATGTAGCGTTCATATATTCTGAAGAGTATATCTCCCCTGATGTGAATACACTTAGAGCAGAATTATGTATATATTGGGAAAGATGTCCTTTGTATATGTTACGAGGAGTGTCTGTCTCTGTCTCTCTCTCTCTCTCTCTCTTTGTCTGTCTTTCTGACTGTCTGTCTGTCTTTCTCTCTCTTGATATGTGTACGCACCGAGATCATCGCCGTACATACACTTGAAGGAGTGTACTAGGCATTAAAGATTCTTTGACTGGTGATGAACAGGTGATATGCAACCTTAACGACTCTCGTATTCAACGAACCTTCAACTAATAAACCATATACCCAAGCAGATATATGTATACTGGCATATCCGTTGTCAGAACATGGGCATGTGTAATTAGTATCAAGCACATATTGAATTTAAAATCTTTAAGTGGGCCATTAAGGCTGTCTGTCATCTATACACCATCAAGGGCACTTTAGTTTTCAAAATAGAGATGGACAAAACTTTCACAGTATGTGCACTGAAAGAAGCAAAATAATAAGGAGAGATCAGAAAACTTCAGGAACTCCCGGTAATTTAGGTGCTTCAGTGAGCGAGTTCTTCACTCTTGACGGCCGCCTCCAGGCTACCGCAGAGGCGACAGGCTTCAAACCGAATAAACCAGGCAGACAAAAGTAATGTTGTACTCACGACTACAAATTTACTGACAGTGGAGAAACATCCTTAGTGACCGAAATGTAGCTGATAGACTTTAACTGAACCATGTCGGACCGAAACATCGTCGTAAGCTTCTCTCTCCTATGTGCGGGTTATTTGTGAATTGTTCCAGACACGTTAATGTGTCCATTTATTCTTTAAGAACCAGGAGTGTTAAGTACGCGGTCCACGGGCCAGATGCGGTCCACTTGGCCTTGGAGTGAGGACCTTATGAGAATTTTTGCAAATTACCTTATGTATTTAGGACACAGGAACTGTTAGACCACTTGAACCTAACTCATCTTTTTATTACAGCTACAAAAAATACATAATCCTTCTTTCTGAATAACTATCTGGCTATATACTTCGCCGTTGTTGTCGGTAAAAAATATTAAATAATACAGCCCGCACACGCTTGTAGATTTCTGGTCATGTGGGTCGCTATTGAAAATGCTCAGTCGCCCCTACTTTAAACCCACTATTGATAAAATCTTGAACGCCCCTGCTATAAACCTTTTATTAAAAAACTTGGACGCCCCTGCTATAAACCCCCTACTGAAAAAACATGGACACCCCTGCTATAAACCTAACAAACTGAATAATGATATAGTGGCTGCAGTGTCGTGACGAGGCTGATGTGGTCGATACTACCAAATTACAGTGACCATTCTCCAGTGAGCGGCTTGTGACAGGTGACTTACGTAGCGCCAACAAGGTGATTCATGTTGCTCCTGGTAAGAATAATTCATGATTTTTTTTCAGTTATTACAAACAGAAATGCATCAGTGTTGTTAAGGGTTGGCTACCAAACATAAAATATTTGGCACTGCAATGGTGACTCAGAGTTCCCGCCAGATAACGAAAACACGCGAAACAGCATCAGCCTTAATTATCACAATTCATTAAAGAAAAGCTTTACCAACTTACGTATAAAAGCTCTCTCCTTGACAAAATAATAACCAAATTTATTTTAATCTTTTGACTCTGCAATAGCTGAACCTTCACAGGTCCTGTACATAATTAGCACTCTGCAATTGCTGTCCCCTCACAAAAAAAACTTCACGTTTTGCGAGAGCCCTTGGCTGGAGGACATTATCAACAAAACAATTTTCAACACTACCGCCAGTTTTTAGCTTCCTTGTTCAGTATTACTGGTCCTGTGAGTGAACCTCCAAAAATACAAGACAGTATTACTGGTCCTGTGAGTGTACCTCCACAAACACAAGACAGTATTACTGGTCCTGTGAGTGTACCTACACAAACACAAGACAGTATTACTGGTCCTGTGAGTGTACCTCCACAAACACAAGACAGTATTACTGGTCCTGTGAGTGTACCTCCACAAACACAAGACAGTATTACTGGTCCTGTGAGTGTACCTACACAAACACAAGACAGTATTACTGGTCCTGTGAGTGTACCTCCACAAACACAAGACAGTATTACTGGTCCTGTGAGTGTACCTCCACAAACACAATACAGTATTACTGGTCCTGTGAGTGTACCTCCACAAACACAAGACAGTATTACTGGTTCTGTGAGTGTACCTCCACAAACACAAGATAGTATTACTGGTCCTGTGAGTGTACCTACACAAACACAATACAGTATTACTGGTCCTGTGAGTGTACCTCCACAAACAGAAGACAGTATTACTGGTCCTGTGAGTGTACCTACACAAACACAAGACAGTATTACTGGTCCTGTGAGTGTACCTACACAAACACAAGACAGTATTACTGGTCCTGTGAGTGTACCTCCACAAACACAAGACAGTATTACTGGTCCTGTGAGTGTACCTCCATAATAAAAACTGTAGCACTCGTTCTGTGAGTCTACCATTATAAATACTTGAGCACAAGTATTTATACTCATAATAACAGAAAATTTCGGAAAGAAAACATTAAGCTAGCTGCGATGATCACGTTATATAACGTGAATCTGCTGTATTTTCTGTCCGTGGAGTATATGCCTCTCTTCATATTTCTCTTTCCATTGCCTTCCCCCCACTACCCTCACTCCCTCCCTCCCTCTCTCTCTCTCTCTCTCTCTCTCTCTCTCTCTCTCTCTCTCTCTCTCTCTTCCTCAATACCTTCACCCCTCTTTTTTATTTCTGTTTAGAATAAAATAGAAACACTTCAGTGAACGATCTTTCTGGTTCACTCTCCATAACTGCTTCATCGCCTTTCCTCATTAGCTCTCTCCCCTCTCCCTCTCATTCTCATTCTCATTCTCTCTCTATCTCTCTCTCTCTCTCTCTCACACACACACACACACACACACATAAACACGATAAAGGTCGTTGAGCAGGGAGAGAGTGGGTCCAGTAACGACCAGCGAAAAGGCGGAGCCAGGGATCACGACTCGACCCCTGCGACTACACAGACCCATACAAGGCCAGGAGCTACGAATCAACCTCTGCAACCAAAAATAGATGAGTACACACACACGCACTCTCTCTCTCTCTCTCTCTCTCTCTCTAATAAAAGAGAAGCATTTCATGTACTCTGTTTTTCACTTTGATACTCAAACGTTCCCATAAAAATGATATCAACGTTGTAAACCAATTTATTCTTTGTGATAATTTTTTCGAGCTTATATTTTCAATTTATTTATAAAATAAAAATAATATTATACTTTCTGATGATGATTGTGCATGAAATACTGTTATCCTTTTTCGATCAGAATTTGTTTGATCTGATGCTGTTATTTTTTCTGGAGTGTTCATGCTTGATCTGGATAAAGTCGTTCACTATTTGTTCAATAAGGCTCATGCATGATGAAAATAGAGTTGCTTGTGCTCGAACTCTGTGAGGGAGATCTGGCAAGATAAATGAATCATTAGGTAAACCATCATTAAGTATCATACGACAACACTGTGAAGCCTGAGTCCACACCACAGCGAGAGCTCACTCACCGAGCGATACAATCGATCCAGGATCACAGAGTTGGCCACAGAGAAGCTCACTGTGTACTGGACAAGACGAGTCCTCACTCTGTGACAATAATGATCACTACAGTAATTTTGTCTTTAGTTATATATATATATATATATATATATATATATATATATATATATATATATATATATATATATATATATATATATATATATATATATATATATATATGCAAAACAACCACTCTGAAAGAATAGAGAAATTCCAAGCGCTTTCGTGACTACTCACATTATCAAGGAACTATGTTCCTTGATAATGTGAGTAGTCACGAAAGCGCTTGGAATTTCTCTATTCTTTCAGAGTGGTTGTTTTGCATATTTTGAAATCACCTGTTTACTGTGATCTTATTGCATATATATATATATATATATATATATATATATATATATATATATATATATATATATATATATATATGTATATATATATATATATATGTTTATGTGATGCTGTTGCATATGATCAGATCTGGTTATTATATTTGATTTTTTGAATTAATAAATCGTCTAATAATGAAGCAGAGGCAACTAACTCTGAAACTAGTTGTGAATGCAGCTATTTCGAGTAGGAAAGCTGATTTTCACACATATATATGTTGTGCCAAATAGGTAAAACTTGCGATTTTGGCTTAAATATTTAGCAATGCTGTTTTACCTCGGAAGGCCTTCGGAATTGTGATGTCAAGACACTTGTAGCAAGACAGGGACTGGACGATTGATCGTGAATGCGTTCTCCCCTTTTTTACGTCACCAAATCTCTCGGTGGGAGACGACAGGTGTTAAAAAACATACCAGCAGCTAAAATGCTGCGCTGATTGTGTTTAACTCTAGGAAAAACACAGTCAACAACCAACGCAACCTAATTTGCCTCGTTGTGAGAAAATAAAATATTTTATGGCCAATATGGAAAATAACTGCTCAGCTGAACTGGGTGATAATCCTTAGTTTGAAGTGCATATAAGTAAGATGGAATCTAATTAATTGTTTTTGCAAAGTGTCTAGATTTTTTTTCATTATTTGGTTTTATGTTCAGTTAGGTTGGGCTAAACCAGGTTATGTCATGAGGTTAGGTTGGATTAGGTTGGGTTGCAGTATGTCTCTAACCTAACCCAATAGAACCGAACCCAATTGAACCCAATTTAACCCAAATCTGCACACCAAAATTACTACTTAAGAACATAAGAGGTTTACCAGATAACAGTTCTGGTATATAACAGTTCCGGTATAATACTTATGTGCAAGTTGCAAAAAATACATGCAGGATGCCTACTCTGACTGAACAATTGCAGTTTATATATGAATCTTAAAAACTCAACATAAATTGCATTAAACGGCTGTCACTGACTAAACTGGATGATGGACTGGGCGATGGGGTGAAAGAATCGAACGGTGGCCCTGGTGGTAGCAAGTCCAGCACCTTAACTCTGAGCTACGGGGCTTATAATAGGAAAAATCGGGAAGCAGAACTTGTATTAATGTTTCACCTGAGTCTGGTGACCAAAAGCTCCAGCTGTGGGTCATCAAACGTCTAAGACCCGCGTCAGGAAACACTTGCCCTGTTTCCTTACAAACCTTACCTAAACCTAACCTTACCTAACCTAGCAATTACCTAACCTAACCAAACCTAACCCTGCTTAACCTTGCCTAACCTAACCTTACCTAACCTAACCTTACCTAACCTTACCTAACCTTACTTAACCTTACCTAACCTAACCTTACCTTACCTAACCTAACCTAACCTTACCTTACCTAACCTTACCTAACCTTACCTAAGCTTACCTAACCTAACCTTACCTAACCTAGCAATTACCTAACATAACCAAACCTAACCCTACTTAACCTTGCCTAACCTAACCTAACCTAACCTTACCTAACCTTACTTAACCTTACCTAACCTAACCTTACCTAACCTAACCTAACCTTACCTAACCTTACCTAACCTTACCTAACCTAACCTTACCTTACCTAACCTTACCTAACCTTACCTAACGTAACCTTACCTAACCTAATCTAACCTTACCTAACCTAACCTTACCTAACGTAACCTTACCTAACCTAATCTAACCTTACCTAACCTAACCTTACCTAACCTAACCTTACCTAACCTAACCTAACCTTACCTAACCTAAACTAACCTTACCTAACCTAACCTTACCTAACCTAACCTTACCTAACCTAACCTAACTAACCTAACCTAACCTTACATAACCTTACCTAACCTAACTAACCTAACCTTACCTAACCTAACCTTACCTTACCTAACCTTACCTAACCTTACCTAACCTTACCTAACGTAACCTAACCTAACCTTACCTTACCTAACCTAACGTAACCTAACCTAACCTAACCTAACCTAACCTAACCTAACCTTACCTAACCTAACCTAACCTTACCTAACCTAATCTAACCTTACCTAACCTAACCTAACCTTACCTAACCTAACCTAACCTTACCTAACCTAATCTAACCTTACCTAACCTAACCTTACCTAACCTAACCTTACCTAACCTAACCTTACCTAACCTAACCTAACCTTACCTAACCTAACCTAGTGTTTCCGTCAGTGGTTCCGTAACCCTACTGTCTCTTCCACAGCCCAGCAACTTTCTCACTAAATCAGTTCTCAATCCCCTCAAAGCCACATTACACAAAAGTGATTCAAACTGAAACTAAGATCGAAGAACAATAATCAACTGTTGCTAAAAGCTGAAACATGTCTTTCCCTCAGATTCAAGGCTTTGCAACTACCAGTCCCCTTCCTTGGATCAAACCTGTCACACCAACCCTAAATACTAAATGCACACGATGCAATGAATGTGTGTTTAATTAAATTTATCTAGTTTTTAAATTCATCAGTTTTATTAAAATTTGCTGTTTTATTTAAATAAATTGATTTATTAAAGTTAGTTGTTTCATTAAAGTCAACTGTTTTAATAAAGCCAAAGTCGTTTTATTAAAGTCAGCTGTTTTATTAAAGTTAGTTGTTTTATTAAAGTTAGTTGTTTTATTAAAATTAGTTGAACCATACCCCCGGCCGGGATTGAACCCGCGGTCATAGAGTCTCAAAACTCCAGCCCGTCGCGTTAGCCACTAGACCAGCTAGCCACAATAAGATTCATCCAACTAGGTATATTTCTACACCATAGGAAAGTTAGCACAGGCACCTCTGTGACCACAAATGCAAGTTATTACAGACGAATCTCCAGCTAGCGTGGCCGTGACGAACTCTAGCTCAAGTCCCTTCACTGCCGTCAACATGACTCAAGAAATCGTAATGACACGATTGCAAATAAACCATACCCCCGGCCGGGATTGAACCCGCGGTCATAGAGTCTCAAAACTCCAGCCCGTCGCGGCCACGCTAGCTGGAGATTCGTCTGTAAAAACTTGCATTTGTGGTCACAGAGGTGCCTGTGCTAACTTTCCTATGGTGTAGAAATATACCTAGTTGGATGAATCTTATTGTGGCTAGCTGGTCTAGTGGCTAACGCGACGGGCTGGAGTTTTGAGACTCTATGACCGAGGGTTCAATCCCGGCCGGGGGTATGGTTTATTTGCAATCGTGTCATTACGATTTCTTGAGTCAGTTAAAATTAGTTGTTTTATTAAAATCAGTTGTTTTTATTAAAGTCAGCTATTTTATTAAAGTCAGCTGTTTAATAAAACAGCTGACTTTAATAAAACAACTGACTTTAGTAAAACAACTGATTTTAATAAAACAGCTGACTTTAATAAAACAGCTGACTTTAATAAAACAGCTGACTTTAATAAAAGTCAGTTGTTTTATTAAAATAAGTTGTTTTATTAAACCAGCTGTTTTATTAAAGTCAGCTGTTTTAATATTCTCTCTCATCAGCCTTCCTGAGGATTAGATCCGCTCAGAATAATTACCCCAGAGTTTGGATGAAAACAGTTGAATTACATTACCATAAGTAATGACTAACGCGCGGCTAGGTTGGCTGCTTCGTTAGTACTGAGTAGGTTAGAGTAGCCTAGGGTAGAGACCATTCGTCAGTACTGGGTAGGTTAGAGTAGCCTAAAGCAGAGACCATTCGTTAGTACTGGGTAGGTTAGGGTAGTCTTGGACAAGAATCATTGCTTCGTTAGTATTAGGTCGGTAAGGGTAACCTAGGGCATAGGCCATCGCTTTTCATATGCCAAAAACAAGGCAAGTACCACATCTAGTATCGGGTCCTTGCTCAGACAAGACGGGACTTACACAGATGACAATAAAAAAATGAGTGAGATACTGAAATCCCAATACGACTCTGTGTTTAGCGAGCCACTAATCAGTCTAATGATCGACAATCCAAATTAATTTTTCATGAATGAGCCTCAAAACTCCATCACTGTATGCCAGATCTCTGACATTACCCTAACTCCAATAGACTTCGAGAAAGCCATTGACAATATGCCCATGCACTCAGCCTCAGGCCCATACTCGTGGAACTGTGTTCATTAAGAACTGCAAGACACACCTCTCGCGTGCCGTAAGTATATTATGGAGGAGCTTAGACATGGTGAAGTTCCAGTCGCTAAAAACAACGGATATAGCCCCACTCCATAAAAGTGGCAGCAAAGCATTAGCTAAGAACTATAGATCAATTGCTCTAACGCCCATTACAAAATTTTTTGAAAGAGTGCTAAGAAGCACGATTGCAAACCACTTGGATTTCCGAAATCTGCACAATTCAGGGTAACATGGATTCACAACAGGTCGCTCCTGCTTCTCGCAGCTACTGGATCACTATGATATAGTCTTGGAAGCACTGGAAGAAAAACAGAATGCAGATGTCGTATACACAGACTTTGCAAAAGCCTTTGACAAGTGGGATCATGGCGTAATAGCGCACAAAATATGTGCTAAAGGAATAACTGGAAAAGTGGGGAGAAGGATCTTCAACTTTCTAATCAATCGAACACAAATAGTAGTGGTAAACAGAGTTAAATCGGAGGCTGCCATAGTGAAAAGCTCTGTTCCACAAGGCACAGTACTCGCCCCCATCCTGTTCCTCATCCTCATAATACACATAGAGATGTAATCCACAGCACCGTGTCATCCTTTGCGGATGATACTAGGATCTGCATGAGACTGTCATCTACTGAGGACGCGGTTAACCTCCAAGAAGATATAAACCAAGTTTTCCAATGGGCAACGGAAAACAATATGATGCTCAATGAAGACAAATTCCAACTACTCTAATTATACAATAGAGAGAAAAACATAATGTGAGGGACCTGGGAGTGGTAATGTCCGAGGGTCTCACTCTCAAGGATCACAACAGTGCCACTATCACAATTGCAAAGAAAATGAAAGGATGGATAATAAGAACATTCAAAACAAGTGATGCCCAGCCATTGATGATCCTTTTCAAATAATTTCTCTCTAGGCTGGAATATTTCTGTACATTAACATCTCCGTTCAAGGCAGGGGAAATTGCAGATCTAGAGAGTGTACAGAGAACCTTTACTGCACATGTAAGTTCCATCAAACACCTTAACTACTGGGAACACTTGGAAGCGCTTGACTTGTACTCGCTGGAACGCAGGAGAGAGAGATATATCATAATATACTCTTGGAAAATCCTAGTGGGACTGGTCCCGAATCTGCACACAGAAACCACTCCCTACGAAAGTAAAAGACTGGGCAGGCAGTGCAAAATACCCCCAATGAAAAGTAGAGGCGCCATTGGTATACCAAGAGAAAACACACTAAGTGTCAGGGGCCCATGACTGTTCAACAGCTTCCCACCATGCATAAGGGGAATTACCAATAGGCCCCTGGCTGCCTTCATGAGGGAGATGGACAGATACTTAAAGTCGGTGCCGGATCAGCCGGGCTGTGGTTCGTTCGTTGGACCACGTGCGGCTTCCTGGTTAGTACTGGGGAAGCTAAGGTAACATATTGCAGGGACGGGTGCCTAGTTAGTACTGCCAAAGCAAGAGTTACCTACGTAAGGTAAATATTGAAGGGGAGGGAATCGCACCGCAAGGTTCCTTGAAGGCGATAATACCTTGCTGCTAAAGAAAAGTTCTTGAAGTAAGGAAATGATCATATATATATATACATATATATATATATATATATATATATATATATATATATATATATATATATATATATATATATATATATATGAGGGTCCCCATTACAGTTCTAGAGGTGGTATATATATATATATTTATGGGTCTACTGTTAAATCTTCAAACCTGTCATTTTATATTCATTATCGTAGGTCTCACACACATTCATGCACTTTTCTTTCTACTGGGAAGTCATCAAAACTGCTCATATAAGTCCCACACAACCTATCTTGCAACACTGACTGTGAACTGTGCACCACGTGACTGCAGCTCTGCAGTGAAGCCCTATCTGCAACACTTTCCTCCAGCGGGAGTTGCATGGGTTTTTGGGGCTTCTGTTAGGAACTTGCAAAATGTTTTTCTTCTCAACATTGTTTCTGACACACACATACACACACACACACACACACACACACACACACACACACACACACACACACACACACACACACACACACACACATTCGCTATCCATCTCCTCGTGATCAGTTTCATTTCACTCGCTAAAATTTCGCTCTCACGTAGAGTCAAAAATAAAAGTCACAATAACGTTTCGGGAACAATTCACAACAAACCCACAAATCGGCAGTAAAAACGGGACGACATCGTCCAATTTTAGTATCCAATTTGTGGTGTTGTTGTGAACCTACAGACCAGCCCATCCTAGAGCATAGGGAAAGCAACGTTTTAAGCTCCTGTATAGTATACCATGGGATAAAACCTAAGCTCACTGTTTATATAATCATAATAACAATGTCATTATTATTATTATTATTATTATTATTATTATTATTATTATTATTATTATTATTATTTCTACAAGTACATGTACAACGTATACAGGTCTAGCTGACCTACTATAAAGAAAGCCGTTTGTTATGCAGAACATTTCGGGCAAATTAGGTCAATTTTGTCCCAGGATGCGACCCACACCAGTCGATTAAAACCCAGGTACCTGTTTTACTGAAAGGTGAACATGGACAGCATGTGTCTTAAGGAAACACATCCTAATGTTTCTACCCATAGAGGGGATCGAACCCCGGACTTCAATGTGTGAGCTGAGTGCGCTAGCAATCAAGCCACGGCACCGATAATTATACGTAAATATAGGAATCTGTATGTGCTTTCAAGTCTCAGTTGAAAGCTCATCTCTTGTCTAGAGCTTTTGATTTTTGTCTAGAGCTTTTGATTTTTGTCTAGAGCTTTTGATTTTTGTCTAGAGCTTTTGATTTTTGTCTAGAGCTTTTGATTTTTGTCTAGAACTTTTGATTTTTGTCTAGAGCTTTTGATTTTTGTCTAGAACTTTTTGATTTTTGTCTAGAGCTTTTGATTTTTGTCTAGAACTTTTGATTTTTGTCTAGAACTTTTGATTTTTGTCTAGAGCTTTTCATTTTTGTCTAGAACTTTTGATTTTTGTCTAGAGCTTTTGATTTGGATAATCATACTGTCACTCTTGACTAAAAATTTAAGATATTTCTTCTTTTTTCTCGCTATTGCTGTTATATTTTGGTGTGCTTGTTATTTTCTGGAAAGATTATACACTATATTTTTGTCTAGAACTTTTGATTTTTGTCTAGAGCTTTTGATTTGGATAATCATACTGTCACTCTTGACTAAAAATTTAAGATATTTCTTCTTTTTTCTCTCTATTACTGTTATATTTTGGTGTGCTTGTTATTTTCTGGAAAGATTATATACTATACAATAACAAAACCAGTTACTACTGTTATGTACGCGAGAACTGGCCAGCTGGGTACAATTTGTGCTGTAAATAACGACGGAAGATTTTCCAGTTAATATCATGGTGGGGATTTTTGATATGTTGGAATACTGCATGTTTACGGGAAGCCGATGGCTGGGGTATGTCTACGGGTATCCACTGCTCTGGTATGTCTCTGGGTAGCCTCTTCTCTGGTATGTCTATGGGTAGCCTCTTCCCTGGTATGTCTATGGGTAGCCTCTTCCCTGGTATGTCTATGGGTAGCCTCTTCCCTGGTATGTCCATGGGTAGCCTCTTCCCTGGTATGTCTACGGGTATCCACTGCTCTGGTATGTCTCTGGGTAGCCTCTTCCCTGGTATGTCTATGGGTAGCCTCTTCCCTGGTATGTCTACGGGTATCCACTGCTCTGGTATGTCTCTGGGTAGCCTCTTCCCTGGTATGTCTATGGGTAGCCTCTTCCCTGGTATGTCTATGGGTAGCCTCTTCCCTGGTATGTCTATGGGTAGCCACTGCCCGGGGAATGTCAACGGGTAGCCCCTACCCGGGGTATGTCAACGGGTAGCCCCTACCCGGGGTATATCAAAGGGTAGCCCCTACCCGAGGCTACCCGTTGACATACCCCGGGTAGGGGCTACCACCCTATTTCCAAACGCTCACCCTATTTCCAAGCACTCAACCTATTTCCAAAGACCCAACCCTAGTCTCCAGGCGCTCGTTCCACCTCCAAAGACTCACCCTATCTCCAAATACTCACCACGTCTATAAATTCCCACCCCCATCTCCAAACACTCACCTCCGTCTCTACACTCACCCCGTCTCCAAACACTCATCCCCCGTCTCCAAGCACTCACCCCCGTCTCCACACACTCACCCCTGTCTCCAAACACCCACCCCGTCTCCAAACACTCACCCCCGTCTCCACACACTCACCTCTGTCTCCAAACACCCACCCCCGTCTCCACACACTCACCCCTGTCTCCAAACACCCACCTCCGTCTCCAAACACCCACCTCCGTCTCCAAACACCCACCTCCGTCTCCAAACACTCACCCCCGTCTCCACACACCCACCCCTGTCTCCAAACACTCACCTCCGTCTCCAAACACCCACCTCCGTCTCCACACACTCACTCCTGTCTCCAAACACCCACCCCCGTCTCCACACACTCACCCCTGTCTCCAAACACCCACCTCCGTCTCCAAACACCCACCTCCGTCTCCACACACTCACTCCTGTCTCCAAACACCCACCCCCGTCTCCACACACTCACCCCTGTCTCCAAACACTCACCCCCGTCTCCACACACTCACCCCCGTCTCCACACACTCACCCCCGTCTCCACACACCCACCCCATCTCTACCTTAGTTCCCTTCCCGTGGGCTGAGTAACAGAATACGCAAGTGTAAACATAATTCTGAAGGAGGACAAATGAAGGAATGAGGGGAAATGAGATAAGGTAATTAGAAGTGTGAAGGATGATTGAGGAGAAGGATGGAAGAGGGAAGGAGGTTAAGGGAAGGGGAGAAATGGGAGGGAAGGAGAAGAAGGAAGATGAAGGAAAAGGGAAGATATGGGAAAACCAAGCCTACGCAAATTTCCTTTGAAATTCAGACGTGGGGAGAGAGAGGTAGCACAAAATGCGTTCTTTGAGAATAGGCAGTAATCTACCACACGTAGGCCTACACTCAACGATGTCACATTCTTTTATCAGCTATAAATTATAAGCAATTTAGTGATGAAGCCTCTACTGGCTAATATAGTATATCACCTCCTATAAGTATCTAAGCTAAATCAGAGTTGGATATAGAGTAATTTAGCTTAGTATCTACAATTACTCTTAATACACAAATAACCCGCACATAGGAAAGAGGAGCATACGACGACGTTTCGGTCCTCTCTCCTATGTGCGGGTTATTTGTGTATTGTTCCAGTCACGGTATTACCTTCTTGTTCATTACTTTTATTCCAGCCTACACCAGCCTATACAAATTGACAACAGTAAACACTCACTCGTACCAGCAACCTTAGTACTTAGCCTACCCACTCCAGTCACAATAAAACCACGTTTAAGAGGAAAGTGCAGGCGACCGAACCTCGCCTAATCACGCCGGTCTACTCCCCTTATATAACAGCTTAGCTAAATAGGGCAACATTCGCTAATTACCTTACAACGGGAGTTAGACTACTTTTCACTGTTACATTACGTAATGACTGCGCAACTTCTCTCGTGCACAAAAGCCGGTGCTGAACAGTGATTCATGTAGGTATGTCACGGTGTACATCCTGGCTGAAGTTAATGGCCTACAGACCCCACACCTCATGACCCTAAGTGCTTGTTGAAGGCACATTTAAGTGTACGTTACTGACACTGCATACATGTGAATGGTCTTCCACTACCCTTCACTTCATCAGAGATACGACTACACCCACATACCCTGTGTGGAATCAGAGGTATGCAAGCCAATTATCTGGAAATTGGATGGCAGGTTTCCTGGACTTGATACAACTAATGACTTGACTGGATAATTAAGTGATCAGTCATACACCCACATACACCCTCTATCTACACAGAAGAGGGTGGGAATTGCTGGGAAGAGGCGAGAAGCGATGATAAGTAGAAGAGGAAGGCAGAGAGAAATAGAGAAGAAATGAATGTGAGTAAACCAGGAATAATAGCCAAATAATGCAGGGATACAGAAAAGCGTTATATAATAGACAAAATAATCCTTCCATAGATACTATGAACATTCTTTGCCACCATCACTTGATCTAAGAGAATTCATAACATAATCGCACCACAATTCCCACCTTGACCAGGGATGAACACTGGTTGGTATACTGTCATGTCTGAAGACACACGTAACGGAACAAACCTTAATTATGAGTATCTTTCACTTTCAGGAGAGCGTTACCGGGTCATACAAAGGTGTATACATACTCCAGAATGTAAGGTGAAAGGATATGGTAATGCTAACCAGAGTTCAGGTTCTCGAGTGAAGGGTCACGTTATTTTTCGTAGGCAGGATTCTCACTGGATCAGCAGTCGGAGACGCAAGTCATGTTTGTCAGATCCGGAGGTCAAGAGGGAGGATGTCGCCTCTTGGGATGGGTTGGGATGTCGTCTGTCACTTCACTGGCCTTGCAAGATTAAAAAAAAGACTAAAAATCGTCATAACGAGGCTGGAAGATTTTACAAAATTTCACACTTGCGAAAAGAAGCTGAGCCGATGATTTGGTCCGACCCGCACCACTGTCAAATCAACAACATAAGATTAGTTGCACTGATGCTTCTGAAATGTTAAAGGAACATTGGGTTTGTTGTACCATACTCAGTCATTAATTACTACTTCTAGACATGACTCACGAAATCGTAATGACACGATTACAAACTTCTATTTTTACATGGCATAAGGTGTGAATGCATGTGGGTAAAAAGTGCATTCTTGGTATTATCGTAAGTTCTGCACGCTGATATGTGAAGATTGTCTTACGTAAAATTTGTCACATCCATGATGCATTGTGGAGTAAACTCACTTTTCTGGGGTTGTTGTATACTTGTCGGTTTTTCAAACCATTCATCACAACTGTCAGACACTGCAGCATCATGGGATCTTCTTACAAAGAATTCTTCAACGCTTGTTCAACCTTTGGACAAAGACCTACTTCGATTAGTGGATGATACCACTATGATCCCGCCTCCGTCTGCTTCAAGTCACCTCACTACAGTATATAAGCCACGTCTACGGCCCTATGCTTGATGGACTGAACACATCGACTCCAGGCTGAGGGACTGATTACCTCATACTCCTCCTTTCCTTACGCCTTCCTCTTTGTATTGGACTGATGAAGCCACTGTGTGGCGAAACGTTTCCTGAATAAAGATTCCCATATGCTGCATAAGTGTCTCAATCTTCAACTTGTTGTATATTCTTGATATTTCCTTTGGTTTTATAAGTGAGGATTGCAACGTTGTTGTCACTTGCCTGTGTGACAATATCGGTTGTATTTCGTGTGTTGAAAGTGAGACGCCTGTCTCTGTCATCTTCCTTTCAAGATATGGTAAGTACTCTTCGCGCCTGTTGTCTGCAACCTTAAACGAAGTATGAATTGAAGTGTTGCTTGGAAAAAAGGCCAGCAATAATGCAAAATTCTCCTTCATGGAATTCAGAGTTGGAAATTGTGTAAGCTATGGGGAAGTAAGTGGGAAAATCACTTTCGTTTTTTTCGTCATTATGAGATAACGAATCCCGCTTTAAAATTTGCTGATTTTTCTTTTTGAGAAATCGATACAAAAGTAGCCATTGGCTCCCGGCATTTTAGTTGCCATGTGTGACATGCATGGCTGCAGGAAGAAGCATTCAAAGCCTTTTACCCATGAAATTAAAAGGAAACACAACAGAGACAACAAGCATTGAGAAACACACGAAAAGAACTCGGATATGTATACACACACACACACACACACACACACACACCAAGATTTATATATATATATATATATATATATATATATATATATATATATATGTATGTATGTGTGTGTGTGTGTGTGTGTGTGTGTGTGTGTGTGTGTGTGTGTGTGTGTGTGTGTACTTATACATTTGTTGTCGCAACACAAAAGAGAATTAAATAAGTACAAACCACGGAATAAAGAATAATGCAGCGTTATATTTTACATGAAGCAGCCGTCTTCAAGGTCTTAAGGCTTGACGGGGTTTAGCAGAGATTAACCATGGAATTTATAGATAAAATAGAGAATTCTCGCAGGTACATCTTATTAAAATTTTGAAACCAGCAAGAAAGCGTGGTTTTAATAGCATGTGATGAGGGAGTTATAGATTTTTAACTTAAGTATTGAAGACTAACCCCTGTTAAACCCTCCCATGGTTCGCGCCTTGAACTACTGAGGGAGGTTCGCGGCTTGAACTACTGAGGGAGGTTCGCGGCTTGAACTACTGAGGGAGGTTCGCGGCTTGAACTACTGAGGGAGGTTCGCGGCTTGAACTACTGAGGGAGGTTCGCGGCTTGAACTACTGAGGGAGGTTCGCGGCTTGAACTACTGAGGGAGGTTCGCGGCTTGAACTACTGAGGGAGGTTCGCGGCTTGAACTACTGAGGGAGGTTCGCGGCTTGAACTACTGAGGGAGGTTCGCGGCTTGAACTACTGAGGGAGGTTCGCTGTAAGATCTAGTGCTGGTTTATACCCCATCCTGTGGATTGAAAGGCCTAGAGTTATCCAGCTCCCCCTCCCCGTGGTTCTGTTATTTTCGAGATATTCAAGAAAACGCGACTAGGCCTATAATCTGTGACGTCATCACATCAAATGTTGTAGTTACTGTAATTCGCTGTAGAAACATCGTAGGTAAATGATATTTACACTAAATGTTGCCAGATTTTTACAACTATTTCTCGGTAAGCTTAACCCATTCTCATTTTCTTTCGACTATAAAATAAAATTAAATGATAGAACGAATGTACCTCAGTATTAATTAACTATCCAATATCTTACTACCTAAACATTGTTAAACTCGTTTATTTAACATAGTCTTCATAAAAGTAAATTTTTCCTGGTTTCTCATTTTTTCTTAGTGTTCCTCATTTTTTTGGAGTTTCTCATTTTTCCTGTTCCTCATTTTTCCTGGTGTTCATTTTTTGGCGTTTCTCATGTTTCATGGTTTTCCTCATTTTTCCTGGTTTTCCTCATTTTTCCTAGTGTTCTTCATTTTTCCTGGTGTTTCTCATTTTTCCTAGTGTTCATTTTTCCTGGCGTTCCTCATTTTTCCTGGTGTTCCTCATTTTCCTGGTATTCTTCATTTTTTCTGGTGTTCCTCATTTTTTGGTGTTTCTCATTTTTTCTGGTGTTCCTCATTTTTCCTAGTGTTCTTCATTTTTCTTGGTGTTCCTCATTTTTCCTAGTGTTCTTCATTTTTCCTAGTGTTCCTCATTTTTCCTGGTATTCTTCATTTTTTCTGGTGTTCCTCATTTTTTGGTGTTTCTCATTTTTTCTGGTGTTCCTCATTTTTCCTAGTGTTCTTCATTTTTCCTAGTGTTCTTCATTTTTCCTAGTGTTCTTCATTTTTCCTAGTGTTCTTCATTTTTCTTAGTATTCTTCATTTTTCTTGGTGTTCCTCATTTTTCCTGGTGTTCCTCATTTTTGGTGTTCCTCATTTTTCCTGGTCTTCATTTTTTTCTGGCTCTCATTTTCTTCCAGCAGAAGGGAGGTGAGAGAGGAGCGAAGACGTCACTATCTTGCCCCCAGGCAATATATTGAAGGCACCAGTTACGCGGGGGCATGTTGGATATAACGTGCCATCATTATACTCATTATAGGCCGCTACAGGTTATATCCTGCGGTATACTCCCGGCCACAATAGCGCTAAAACACGATAGTACTCAGTTACCTCAGTCACCCCCTACTATCAGGCTGTGAGATTAATACGGTGGTGAGCCTGTGCTGTCGGATGGGTAACTCTAATATTTATACAAAATATGTTTGTGGTAAGGATGGCTGCGTGTGGAGAGGGAGGGAGGCAGTAGGGTAATGAGCTTGGGGTTGGGGGAAGAAACATGGGTGAATGTGATAAGAGTTTGGTGTATGTGGGGAAAATGTGAGAGAGAAAAAGTGAATGATGGTGGGGGTGATGTTTTGTGTGTTAAGAGAAGTGAGGGATTTTCTCCCGGCTAGGATCTTAGTCAGGCAACAACTCGCTCCGTGGAGATTTTGGTCATTTGATCGAAAGCTGAGGAAGAGGAAATTTTATGGGTCTCGAATCACTGTGTTCACGAACATGAGGCTACCAGGTAACTACAGCACCATCTACATTAATACATTTTGAGCACAGTCACTTGGTCTTAGGGTTGTGAGAGGTCCCTCACCTTCAGTAACTTTTAAACAGGACTAACAACTATTTCATGCAGTACTGTGCTATAATTCAGTAAATGAAGGAGAATGTTACAATTCCACATGAAAGGAAGATGTGTATAAATCCACATGAACACCAACTGAACACAGGGATTCTTTTTTTTTTTGGTACCAGGAACTGGAAAAGAATGGCGAGCGATGTTAAGAACGTATCACTATCTAGGATCCATTCTGAACTGGAAATAAAGCTAGTGGCCAGCATACATAAAGGGGAGTGCCAATAGACCCCAGGCTTCTTCAAGAAGGCGCTGGACAGGCACCTAAAGTCAGTACCTGACCTGCCAGGCAGTGGTTAGTACGTCGGGTTGCGTGTGGCCAACAGTAACAGTGTCGTATGGGGTTCGGTAGGAGAAACGAGGGTTGAAGGTAAACACCTTGTTGGATGGTAACACTATATATATTGTCAGACTGTGGTAAGGAATGGATGGGCCCAGCCTGCCGTGTTACTGCCTGGATGTCTATACGCCGAGTGAGAGCGAGGCAGCTCGTCTCACTGCCTCAAGCTGTATCCCGTGACGCCATACATTCGCAGGCCTACTAGGGATCTTCTATATAAAGCACATGGATGGTAGTATAATACTCAGCTAATCTATACAACACATATAAGGGGATCAGCAACTATGCTGATAACAGCCTGGTTGATCACGCCCTGATCCACCATGAGGCCTGGTCACAGACCGGGCAGCGGGGGGCGTTGACTCCCGACACCCTCTCCAGGTATACTCCAAATATAGCAGTGGGCTCATTAAAGCCACAGATACTAATCCTATCCAACAAACCTCTCAGTACAGATGCTGGTAATGTATCTTCATTTGTGTTTACAAGCTCACAAGGTCTCAAGCCGAGTAAAAGCAATAACATTCTATATATCAGTAGTCTGCCCACAGAGTTAAAGAAATTATTTGCAGCTTTTAGGAAGATTCACAAAAGAACTTTGTCAACGAAATATGGATTCCTTGGTAAAAATCTATTAAGATGCGTCCGGAAAAGCAGGCAAGAAGGACGGGTAGGACTATGTCACAGTATTGCTCATACGCACTGAGCTACTGACGACCACTGATGATGTAGTCGAAGTTTTACTCTGTCTTCCTGGCCCTTCCTCGATCTTCATGACTCTGCATTTGGAGGGGTTAAATTCGAGAAGCCAGTTGCTGGACCAGGTGTCCAGTCTGTACACGTCTCTTTGAAATCCTTCCTGATCCTCATCTGATTTAATTTTCCTCATTAACTTCACATCATCTTTTAACAGGGACACTTCTGAGTCTATCCTTTCCATCATGACATACTCATATACCAAAAATAGCACTGGTCCTAGGACCGACCCCTGTGGGACCCCGCTCGCCACAGGTGCCCCTGTGATATCTCATCACGTACCATGACTCGTTGTTGCCTCCCTGTCAGGTATTCTCTGATCCATTGCAGTGCCCTTCCTGTTATACTCGCCTGATCCTCCAGTTTCTACACTAATCTCTTGTGAGGAACTGTGTCGAAGGCTTTCTTGCAGTCCAAGAAATTGCAGTCAACCCACCCCTCTCGTGTATTATTTCTGTTACTTTGTCATACAACTCCAGAAGGTTTGTGACACAGGATTTTCTTTCTGGTCAGACTTGACTTTCGATGCTATGTCGTTTTCGTACTGTCGCTGGGCCTCCCTCCTTATTTGCGCATACTCGTTTCTGGCTCTTCGAATCAGTGTGTGTGTGTGTGTGTGTGTGTGTGTGTGTGTGTGTGTGTGTGTGTGTGTGTGTGTGTGTGTGTGTGTGTGTGTGTGTGTATGTGTGTGTGTGTGTGTGTCTGTACTATAATACCTGCAAAGATTTAATGACTAACATAAATCTCTCTGTCTCTGTCTATGTCTGCCTATGTATCAGTCAGTCAGTCCCTTCCTCCTCTCTCTCTCTCTCTCTCTCTCTCTCTCTCTCTCTCTCTCTCTCTCTCTCTCTCTCTCTCTCTCTCTCCAGTCCCTATCTCATTTTTACTCTATTAACATATATATTATTTTTGAGCCCGGCTGAAAAGATTTTAGAATTAAATAACTCTCAAAAAAAAAAAAACTCGACAACGCATTTCATTATTCATCGAACAATTAAAATAATCTTCTTATATTTCCACAAATATAATAATTCTCTGAGATTTATAACTGTTAAAAGTAATAAAGCAAAAGAAGTAATTTTTGTAAACATTACTGTTTAACGAAATAAATTTTTATTTGAAAACAATAATGACTGATATTGTGATATATATATATATATATATATATATATATATATATATATATATATATATATATATATATATATATATATATATATAAATATATATATATATATATATATATATATATATATATATATATATATATATATATATATATATATATATATATATATATGTCGTGCCGAATAGGCAGAATTTGCGATCTTGGCTTAATTAGCAACGTTCATCTTGCCATATAGGAGAAGTGAAAATTTGTGTATGCAATAATTTCACCAAAATCATTCTGAACCTAACGAAAAAACATATATTTCAATGTGTTTGTTTAGTATTAAATTATTGTAAACAAATCTAATATATATTTAGCTGGGTTAGGCTAAAATAAATTGTTCTTGTTATAATAAGGTTAGGTAAGTTTTCTAAGATTCTTTTGGTGCAAAATTAATTTTTTTTACATTAACATTAATGAAAAAATATATCTTTAAACGTATAAGAGAAAATTTCAGAAATGACTTAATTTTAAATGAGTTCTTGCTAATTGACCAGTTTTACGTATTCGGCACGACATTATATATATATATATATATATATATATATATATATATATATATATATATATATATATATATATATATATATATATATATATATATATATATAAATAATGTTTTAATACATTATGCATTATTTGCAATCGTGTTATACGATTTCACGATTCATATTGTTATATCTGTGTATTCCTTACTGAAGACTACGAAGGCATTCTTATATCAAATGTCAAAAGAAGTCTGATAAAAAACAAAGCCATTAGTTGGAGATGTAAATATACCAGGAGTTATTATTTTGATTTTTCTCTCCATCTGGCTTATTTCCTCTCGTAACCAGATCAATATACAGAACACAGGGAGGATAACTGTCGCAAACAGATACGTGTCAAACAAACGTTCCTTACGAGGACAGTCTGGGATTCGGTACTTTCTTCTCGACCCTAACACTGTCACCACCATCGTCGTCAACATCTTCCCTGATCTGAATTTTTCCATTCCAACAAAACGGCCGCTTAAAGACACAAAAGATTCCGAAGCGATTTCTCACATTTTTTTTAGGAGTTAATGAGGCAGGAAATGTGTTCCGGAAAGGTGGCCATTGTTCCAGCCTGGCGAGGGAGAGATTGCCAGGAAGGAAATCTCTTTGGCCTGGGGCTAAGAGGACGGCTCGGCACTATTTTGTCACTATCGCAAAAATACCCAACTTACCTAGGTGAAACTTAAGTGTTCGTCAGGAAGACACGTGTGTAACTTTAACTTGAATTAAATACCGTTGATTTATGTACTGAAGACTAAATAAATCTGAGTTAAGATGTGTTTAGTAGAATTAGGCAAAAATATATTATGTTAGGTTAGGCGAGGGCTGTAAATTATTCAAGAAAACATTGTTTTTACACCATTGTCAGTGAAAATTATGTTTATTAACCCATACATGTGAGTGTGTGTGTGTGTGCGTGTGTGTGTGTGTGAGTGTGTTGTGTACTCACCAATTTGTACTCATCTATCTGTGGTTGCAGGGCTCGATTCACTGCTCCTGGTTCCACTTCTTCACTGGTCGCTACTAGGTCCATTCTCTCCCTGCTCCATGAGCTTTGTCGTATCTCTTCTTAAACCTATATAAAGACTGACTCCACTACATCACTCTCCAGAGTTTTCCACTTCCTGACAACTCTATGACTGAAGTAATACTTCCTAATATCCCTGTGACTCATCTGAGTTTTCATCTTCCAGTTGTGACCCCTTGTCGATGTGTCCCTTCTACGAAACATCCTGCCCCTATTCACCCTGTCAATTTCTCTCAGTATTTTATATGTCGTTATCATGTTTCCCCTTATCCCTCCTGTCTTCCAGTGTAATCAGGTCTATTTCCCTTAACCTCTCCTCGTACGACATACCCCTTAGCCACAGGACTAGTCTTGTTGCAAACATTCGCCTTTTCCCTAATTTTTTGACGTGCTTGACCAGTTGTGGGTTCCAGACTGGTGCTGCATACTCCAGTATGGGCTTGACGTACACGGTGTACAAAGTCTTGAAGGATTCCTTACTGCGGTGTCGGAACACTGTTCTTAGGTTTGCTAGACGGCCATATGCTGCAGCAGTTATTTGGTTGATGTGCGCCACAGGGGATGTGCTCGGCATTATACTCACCCCAAGATCCTTTTCCTTGAGTGAGGTTTCCAGTCTTTGGCCACCTAGACTTACTGTACTCACCTAGCTGTACTCACCTGGGTGTGGTTGCAGGGGTCGAGTCATAGCTCCTGGCCCCTCCTCTTCACTGGTCGCTACCGGGTCACTCTCCCTGCATCACGAGCTTTATCATACCTCTTCAGCTTCCAACTGTGTCCTCCTGTTGCTGTGTCCCATCTCTGGAACATTCTATCTCAATCCACCTTGTTAATTCCTCTCAGTATTTTTATATGTCGTTATCATGTCATCCCTATCTCTCCTCCCCTAGCTTTGGGGCTAGTCTTGTTGCAAACCTTTGCACTTTCTCTAGTTTCTTTGCGTGCTTGGCTAGGTGTGGGTTCCAAACTGGTGCCACGTACTCCAATATGGGCCTAACGTACACGGTGTACAGGGTCCTGAACGATTCCTTGTTAAGATGTCGAAATGCTGTTCTTAGGTTTGCTAGGCGCCCATATGCTGCAGCAGTTATTTGGTTGATGTGCGCCTCAGGAGATGTGCCTGGTGTTATACTCGCCCCAAGATCTTTTTCCTTGAGTGAGGTTTGTAGTCTCTGGCTCCCTAGGCTGTACTCCATCTGCGGTCTTCTTTGCCCTTCCCCAATCTTCATGACTTTGCATTTTGTGAGGTTGAACTCCACGAGCCAATTGCTGGACCAGGCCTGCAGCCTGTCCAGATTCCTTTGTAATTCTGCCTGGTCCTCGTCCGATTGAATTCTTCTCATCAACTTCGTATCATCTGCAAACAGGGACACTTCGGAGTCTATTCCTTCCGTCATGTAGTTCACAAATACCAGAAACACCACTCGTCCTAGGACTAACCCTTGTGGAACCCCCACTCCTCACAGGCGCCCACTCTGACACCTCGCCAAGTACCATGACTCGCTGCTGTCTTCCTGAAAGTTATTCCCTGATTCATTGTAATGCCTTCCCTGTTATCCCTGCTTGGTTCTCCAGTTTTTGCACTAATCTTTTGTGTGGTACTGTGTCAAACGCCTTCTTACAGTCGAAGAAAATGCAATCTACCCACCCCTCTCTCTATCTTGTCTTACTGCCGTCACCCTGTTATAGAACTCCAGTAGGTTTGTGACACATGATTTCCCGAGCCCTGAAACCATGTTGGCTGTTGTTGATGAGCTCATTCCTTTCTAGGTGCTCCACCACTCTTCTCCTGATAATCTTCTCTATGACTGCATACTATACATGTCAGTGACACTGGTCTGTAGTTTAGTGTTTCATGTCTGTCTCCTTTTTTAAAAATTGGGACTACATTTGCGGTCTTCCATACTGTGTGTGTGTGTTATTGCGGAAGTAAGCGACAGCAATATAATAATAGGAACTCAGTGAGAACCCAGAAGATTCCTCGAGTCCTTTATACTTCTTCGTGATTCCGAGTACTCGATAACTTAGGAGGAGAAACCATTCTCTCTCTCTCTCTCTCTCTGTACGTATGTGTAATACACATACGCACACTCACGCGGGCGCACACACACACACACACACACACACATGCATATATACATATATATATATATATATATATATATATATATATATATATATATATATATATATATACATATATATATGTATACATATATATATATATATGTATACATATATATATATGTCGTGCCGAATAAGTAAAACTTGCGATTTTTGCTTAAATAGCAACGCTCTTCTTGCCGAATAAAGCAAGCGAAAATTTGTGTATACAATAATTTCGCAAAACTCATTCTGAACCTAACGAAAGAAATATAGGCTCAATTAAATTGCATTTGTTATAATAAGTTTAGGTAAGTTTTCTAAGGTTCTTTTGGTACAAAACTATTATTTTTTACATTAACATAAATGAAAAACTGTATCTTTAAACTTATAAGAGAAAAAGTATAAGATAAAATTTTAGAAAGGACTTAATTTTAAATGAGTTCTTGCTAAGTGACCAATTTTACCTATTCGATAAAATATGTGTGTGTGCGTGTGTGTGTATATATGTGTGTGTGTGTGTGTGTGTGTGTGTGTGTGTGTGTGTGTGTGTGTGTGTGTGTGTGTGTGTGTGTGTGTGTGTGTGTAAAACGGAAAGATGGACGTTGAGTCGCAACATGGTCCTGACAGGTATCAGGTTGAGTGTTGTACCAGTGAGCTACGAGGCTTACAATAGGAAGGTTTCACAGTATAGCAGAGGTCGCCAGCTGTGGCATTAGGTTAAGCTAAGTTAAATCCCATTACTTCATTGTTCAATCTTCTTAGGTCTTTCCTGTGTCAGATAAAAGAAAAAAAGGACATGAAATACGAATTTGTATTGGAACCCAAGACTAATAAGGCTAAAAAAAATTGCGTCGTTAGATTTTCGTCAAGTGAATAAACGAACCAGCGAGTTGGAACTTGATTCAAGTGTGGAGTAACTGACGGGAAAATGACCGAGTCTATCACACTACAATGACACTCATTACCTAGAGAGATAAAATAGAGAGAGAGAGATAGGGGAGGAGACGGGGAGGGGGAATGGGGTGATAAAGAGAAGATGGAAACGGGAAATGGAGCAATAAAATTAATGAGGTGAACAGGGAGAGAGGAATAAATGAACCTTAGGGAAGACTGAAGCTAACTCTGAAAGATACCCAAGAAGAGAGAGAGAGAGAGAGAGAAAGAGAGAGAGAGAAGGCAAGACAACAGAGAGGTTGAGAAGCACAAACTATCTAATTTAAAAACAAAAATCCTGGGAAAGAATAAAGAAAATTAGAAAAAATTAATAAACATTTAGCAAACTGTAGACAAACGAATAAACGAAGAGGAAATTACAGTGATGAAGAATGGAAAATGAATGAGTGAATAGGGGAATTAAAAAAAAAAGGATCAATTAAAAAATGAAAATACTTTTAAATAAAAACTTCGGCAAAGATGGAAGAAAAATTTACAAGACAAAAATAAATTGATTATAAAAATAATAGAAAAACTTGATATTTAAAAGAAATTTTTTAATGGAAGTTCAAATTTAGCAGTAAATTGGTAAAGCTGAAATTTAACAGAAAATATCTAAGTAAAGTAGGAATTTAACAGAAAATATCTAAGTAAAGTAGGAATTTAACAGAAAATATCTAAGTAAAGTAGGAATTTAACAGAAAATATCTAAGTAAAGTAGGAATTTAACAGAAAATATCTAAGTAAAGTAGGAATTTAACAGAAAATATCTAAGTAAAGTAGGAATTTAACAGAAAATATCTAAGTAAAGTAGGAATTTAACAGAAAATATCTAAGTAAAGTAGGAATTTAACAGAAAATATCTAAGTAAAGTAGGAATTTAACAGAAAATATCTAAGTAAAGTAGGAATTTAACAGAAAATATCTAAGAAAAGTTGAAATTTAACAGAAAATATCTAAGAAAAGTTGAAATTTAACAGAAAATATCTAAGAAAAGTTGAAATTTAACAGAAAATATTAAATATATAATGCAAGAAAATAGGACCAAAATAATAAAGAAGAAAATGAAGGCAACATTAGAGAAGAAACGAGAACAAGAATAAACTAGCAAAGCAAAATAAATTAAAAGAGAAAGATTAAAGAGAACAAACAATCCTCAAACAGCGGAAAGATAAAGAAATCAGAGAAATGGAACATTCCAGGATAAAATTACAGGCTAATTAAGTCAGAAACTGGCAAAGGGAGAGAAAGATAAAAGAGAGAATAGAGCAATCTTGAAGAAGAAGGGGAAGGGAGAATAACTTACCAGTATGGATGAGGAACAAGAGGGAATGTTGATAAACGAGCGAACGCAAGCACATCAAATAGAGAGAATGCGAAGCTAGAATTCCAGAAGAGGAGAGGGAAGGAACTATTGATAAATGCGTATCAAGTATAGAATGAGAAGGAGAATGAAACGGTAAAGAAATGTAGTGAGACAATGAGAAACAAAAGGAAATAGTGAGAGACTGTTATTTATATTTTATAATAATAATAATAATAATAATAATAATAATAATAATATTATTATTATTATTATTATTATTATTATTATTATTATTATGTTACTCGATGGGAAGCGGAAAATCAATAAGGGTCATGTTGTACCTGGGAAACGGTGAACAATGAGCTTTGATCATTGGGAGAGAAGGATAACTAATACCTTGGATCCAGAGCCCTTCAACGGCCTATACTGCCTCACCAATACACATTACTGAAGGACAGGGTAGATATGGACAGATTTAGGTTAAGTCAGGTTTGTCAGGAAACAGGACAAGTGTTTCCTAACGCGGGTCTTAGTCATATGATGACCCGCCACTGGAGCTTTCGGTCATCTGACAGAGGCCTTACGCTGGCTTACCCCTCTAGAAATTATGGTTATAATTATAACCAAACTAAGGACAGACTGGGTGAATTTAGAGGACCAGGATCAAGGTGGCAGAAAAAACACAGATGACCCATAAGAATGTCTGATGGTGGGTAAAAATTTGAATGTCTTAGACAAAGTGTTGGTGGAGGCAGATTCATTGCACAGCATCAAGGGTAAACATGGTATGGTCCAACAGACCAGAAATCAGTGATGCCGATTAAAGAGGTCTAGCAGGAGGGGCCAGAGGATGAGTCTCGACTCCCGAGGCTGTATGTATGTGAAGACACACATACATTCACCCTCGCTTGGGAAGAGTGAGAAAATAATGTATTACAGAGATGGAAAAAAAGAGATGTGATGGAGAAAATAATAGAGAGAGAAAGAGAAAGGGAGAAAGAGAGATGACAGCTTTTAAAACACAAGACGGACAGTAAAAGTATGCCAGTTGCACCCTTCTCAAAAACATCACTGAGATCATTCACAAGAACATCGATGAAATAGTCAGTTGACCAATTGAAACTGCTGGCCCACAGCTGGCTCCAACTTTATCCTATATGTCTCTTAACAATGAAAAGCCATTAAAATGAGCTAATGTAGGTAAAAGCTCTTAGTTTGTAAATAAACTTAGGAACCCTAGGCCTAAGTTTGCAAAATATTATGTAAAGAGAGAGAGAGAGAGAGAGAGAGAGAGAGAGAGAGAGAGAGAGAGAGAGAGGGACAGTTCAGTGAATGAAATGATAAACATTTCAAAGCATTTCAAAACTAATCTTTTTCTCGTTTAATTTTTAAATACTTAAGGACACACTTGAGAGGTAAAAACAAATGTTTTCAGCGACGTAAGGAAAACTTTTCTTACCAGCGACAAAGGAGAAGACAAGGAAGACAAGAAAGATAAGGAAGACAAGGAAGACAAGAAAGACAAGACAAGAAAGATAAGGAAGACAAGAAAGATAAGGAAGACAAGGAAGACAAGAAAGATAAGGAAGACAAGGAAGATAAGGAAGACAAAGAAGACAAGATAGACAAGGAAGACAAGAAAGATAAGGAAGACAAAGAAGACAAGAAAGATAAGGAAGACAAGGAAGATAAGGAAGACAAGGAAGACAAGATACGGAAGACAAGGAAGACAATAAAGATAAGGAAGACAAGGAAGACAAGAAAGATAAGGAAGACAAGGAAGACAAGAAAGATAAGGAAGACAAGAAAGACAAGGAAGACAAGATAAGAAAGACAAGGAATACAAGATAAGGAAGACAAGGAAGACAAGACAAGGAAGACAAGAAAGATAAGGAAGACAAGTAATACAAGAAAGATAAGGAAGATAAGGAAGACAAAGAAGACAAGATAGACAAGACAAGAAAGATAAGGAAGACAAGGAAGACAAGAAAGATAAGGAAGACAAGGAAGATAAAGAAGACAAAGAAGACAAGATAGACAAGGAAGACAAGAAAGATAAGGAAAACAAGAAAGATAAAGAAGACAAGGAAGACAAGAAAGACAAGGAAGACAAGGAAGACAAGAACGATAAGGAAGACAAGAAAGACAAGGAAGACAAGATAAGAAAGACAAGGAATACAAGATAAGGAAGACAAGGAAGACAAGATAAGGAAGACAAGACAAGGAAGACAAGGAATACAAGAAAGATAAGGAAGACAAAGAAGACAAGATAAGGAAGACAAGGAATACAAGAAAGATAAGGAAGACAAGAAAGACAAACAAGACAAGAAAGATAAGGAAGACAAGGAAGACAAGAAATACAAGAAAGATAAGGAAGACAAGGAAGACTAGAAAGATAAGGAAGATAAGGAAGACAAGGAAGACAAGAAAGATAAGGAAGACAAGAAAGACAAACAAGACAAGAAAGATAAGGAAGACAAGGAAGACAAGAAATACAAGAAAGATAAGGAAGACAATGAAGACTAGAAAGATAAGGAAGATAAGGAAGATAAGGAAGACAAGGAAGACAAGAAAGACAAGGAAGACAAGAAAGATAAGGAAGACAAGGAAGACTAGAAAGATAAGGAAGATAAGGAAGATAAGGAAGACAAGGAAGACAAGAAAAATAAGGAAGACAAGGAAGACTAGAAAGATAAGGAAGATAAGGAAGATAAGTAAGACAAGGAAGACAAGGAAGACAAGAAAGCTAAGGAAGACAAGGAAGACAAGAAAGACAAGGAAGACAAGAAAGATAAGAAAGATAAGGAAGACAAGAAAGACGAGGAAGACAAGAAAGACAAACAAGACAAGGAAGACAAGGAAAACAAGGAAGACAAGACAGATAAGGAAGACAAGCGGTTCGGTTAGGTTAGGTTAGGTTAGGTAAGGTTCGTTAGGAAACATGACATGTGTTTCCTGACGCGGGTCTGAGGCAGATGATGACCCGCCGTAGGAGCTTTTGGTCATCTGACCGAGGCCTTCCACTGGCTTACCCCTCCACCCCTTTGAAAATTATGGTCATAGTGATAACCATTTCTTTTTTTGGAGGAAGAATATCAAGACTGCACCAGACAGGCACATGCAGACTATATTCTATAGTATTTAACAAATCACCATTTCAACATGATTTTTTTTACAACTAACATTACACCCAACAAAGTCGAATTAATAATGTATAATATACATTTTCTTGCTACTTTGTGGGACAGAAACATCTGCAACACTAAGTTTTATTGGTATAATATACATTTTCTTGCTACTTTGTGGGACAGAAACATCTGCAACACTAAGTTTTATTGGTATAATATACATTTTCTTGCTACTTTGTGGGACAGAAACATCTGCAACACTAAGTTTTATTGGTATAATATACATTTTCTTGCTACTTTGTGGGACAGAAACATCTGCAACACTAAGTTTTATTGGTATAATATACATTTTCTTGCTACTTTGTGGGACAGAAACATCTGCAACACTAAGTTTTATTGGTATAATATACATTTTCTTGCTACTTTGTTGGACAGAAACATCTGCAACACTAAGTTTTATTAATAGAAAGCCTCACCTGTGTTGCAAGAATCATCAGTTGAGTACATCAGTGAATTTTAGCACTAGAGACAGAAGAAGAGTAAGTCACATGGGGAACTAAGAATCTTTATTGACCAAATGTCTCGTCTGTGCTGCAGGCTTCATCCGTCGATTAAAAAGACATCAGCTCTGATAGAAGACGAAGCTGAGAGGTAGTTGATGTACTGAGTTCATCGGTCTTAGAGCAAGATAAGTCTTTCAGCCTTAGTTGAGACTATATATTCCTTTCTTTATAGCATATATTTTTAGCTCGAAAATATGACCTCATATATATATATATATATATATATATATATATATATATATATATATATATATATATATATATATATATATATATATATATATATATATATATATTTTTTCAACAAGTCGGCCGTCTCCCACCGAGGCAGGGTGGCCCAACAAGAAAAACCAAAGTTTATCTTTTTAAATCTGGTAATGTATAAAGACGAAAAGGTTACTAGCCCTTTATTCACGGCATTTTAGTCGCCTCTTACGACACACATGGCTTACGGAGGAAGAATTCTGTTCCACTTCCTCATGTATATGTCGTGCCGGATAGGTAAATCCGATCAACTAGGTAGAACTCATTTAAAATTAAGTTCTTTCTAAAAAATTCTTTTACACGTTTAAAGATATATATTTTTTATTTATGTTCCTGTAAAAATTAATAATTTTGTACCAAAAGAACCTTAGAAAACTTACCTAACCTTATTATAACCAGCGCAATTTAATCTAGCCTAAATATATTATAAATAAGCTTACAAACAAGCAAAATGAAATATATTTTTTTGGGTTAGGATTAGAATGATTTTTGCGAAATTAGAACGTTGCTATTTAAGCCAAAATCGAAACTTTTACTTATTCGGCACGACACACACACACACACACACACACACACACACACACACACACAGAAGCTGTTACTCGACCCCTGCAAACATAACTAGGCGAGTACACACACACACACACACACACACACACACACACACACACACACACACACACACACACACACACACACACACACACACACACATACTCTTAGAGAGCACACCATAACCACACAAACCTCTCCCAGCAACCACTGGTACAATCAGCCCACGGAAAAGAGTTTTTCTTTCCCCAAGAGCGAAAGAGATAATGGTGTGTGGACGTGAGGCGCATCCTGCAGTAGCCGCTGGGGCAGTTGGCCGCCACTCGCAGAGTCTCCGCCAAAGACCTTCACCCACCCTCCAACACTTTGACATTCAGCTGGGAAAAATATTTCTGCGAGATTAGTTTTGGCAGGATGTCGCCGCTTGAGTTAACAAGGTGGTCTGGAACTGGTGGTCTGGAACTGTAAACAAGGGAGCCTGGGAGAGTTAACAGAGCAGCCTCGGAGATTTAACAGAGGAGCCTGGAAGGCTTAACAGAGCAGTCTGGGATATTTAACAGAGGAGCCTGGAAGGCTTAACAGAGCTACCTGGAAGACTTAACAGAGCAGCCTGAAAGATTTAACAGAGGAGCCTGGAAGACTTAACAGAATACTGTTAATACTTAATTCCTCATTTCCTCATTCACTCTGTTTATTACATCTACTTTGGTATTCTTTATTGCCAGGTACAACAGGCCTTTTAAAAGGACCTCTCTGTTACTTATCAATAAATGGATTACCAGGTGAAAGTGTCCCTCCACCTGCTTCCTGCATTCACCTAACAATAAACAGGTACCTGGGTGTTAGTGTCCTAACACCGTTGATAATGCAACCTAACAAGGCCATTGTTCATCGGTGTTGATTTCTGAGGGTAGAATCTCGAGGAGTGGTTTGTGCGTTGGAGTGCGTGGAACCAGCAGTAACAGCCTGGCTGACCAAGTCCTGATCCGCCGGGAGGTCTGGTCGAAGACTGAGCCGCGGGGGCGTTGACCCCTGGAGCGACCTCCAGGTAGATTCCAGGTAGAACTGGCATTTGAATAAGCTTTACCGGGCGACTGCTCACCATGCAAATTGAAAGTTGTAAAAAAATGATGCTGAATCTCTTATTTTAAGAAGCCAAGAGTTCTTGGTCTGTAAATTCATTATTATTATTATTATTATTATTATTATTATTATTATTAGTAGTAGTAGTAGTAGTAGTAGTAGTAGTAGTAGTAGTAATAACAGCGGCAATAATAGTAGTGAAAATAGTAATAGGAGTAGTAGTGAAAATAATAATAGTAGTAGTAGTAATAGTGGTGATAGTGGAAGTTGTAATAGTAGTAGTAATGGTGGTGGTAGTAGCATTAGTAGTAGTGATGGTAGCAGCAGTATTAGTAACAGCAGTAGCAGTGATAGTGGTAGTAGCAGCAATAGTAGTTGTAGTGGTGGTGTTAGTAGTAGTAGTAGAGGAGGTAGTAATAGCAGTAGTAGTAGTATTAGTTGTAGTAGTAGTAGTAGTAGTAGTAGTAGTCGGGGTGGTAGAAATAATAGCAACAGTAGTAGTAATAGCAGCAATAGTAGTAGTATTAGTAGAAGAGGTAGTAGTAGTACTAGTAGTATTTTTTCATGGGGAGCAATAAACCCGTATGGTCACAGAGCGCCTGCATGGAGAAATGGGAAGCAATCACCTTCTTTCCAAGAAAGGAAGGATATGTTAAATTCTTTCATCCGAGAACTCCTTCACTTGTGCCTTGGAGCCTCCTGAGAGAGAGAGAGAGAGAGAGAGAGAGAGAGAGAGAGAGAGAGAGAGAGACAGACAGACAGGCAGACAGAGGCGGAGGAAGAACAAGGACAAGGGTGTCACGTACCTGCAGACATGCAACTGCAGACTTGCAACTGCAGACTTGCAACTCCCATCTGTGCTTCTTCTCCGTCAACTTTTAATTGGGTCCGCGATGGAAACTTCAAGTGTTTCCAATTGTCTTTCCAAATCACGTGTGCCTTCTGGACCTGGTGGTCCACGAGAGGGAGATTTATAGAGGGAGAAGGGGAGAAGGGGAGGGAGAGAGAGAGAGAGAGAGAGAGAGAGAGAGAGAGAGAGAGAGAGAGAGAGCCCGCACATGAGAGAAAGAAACTTAGGACGACGTTTAGGTCCGACCTGGACCATTGACTAGTTACTCGATAGTGTGTTTAATGCTTCAAGTGGGACCGAAACGTCGTCGTAAGCTCCTCTCCCTTATGTGCGGGTTATAATTATTTGAGAGTTGTTCCAGTTACGGTATTGTGCTTTTTATTCTTTGAGAGAGAAAGATACAAAGAGAGACTCAGTAGTGACCTGTAGGAAGGCATAGTTACTTGTCAACCCATTGGCCATGTTGGATCATCTGACTACAAGACTGTACTGAAAACAACAAAGATCCCAACGGAACGAGGACTTACCCACGTACAACTTGGCTGTGGGTAAGAGGAAACTGGCCAGTCCTTTGCTTTGAGCTCGCCACCTCCGATTAGAATGCTTTTCCCCAAGGTAATGTCGACAGCCAAGTGAATGCCTTCATCTGACACATTCTTAATCGACGACAAGAACACATCCCTCGCTGGCAGTATGAGACGAATCCTACAGATCAGCATTGGTTCCGCTTTCGTTGTAGAAAGGCTGCTATTGCTAAGTACTAGCTTGGAGGAGATGTATGAGTCATCCCTCTATCTATAACAGGAACCTACACAGGCAAGCCTGTAGGCATGTGGGTAAAGCTCCTGATCCAGCAAGGAACCCTCCTTGGCTAGCTGCAAGAACTGTGTTTAAGTTGTCAGTGGTGACAATAAAGTAGGAGGAGGAGGTGTATCTTCTTAAATCGCTGGACAAGAAAAGGCTGTGGGTTCAGATAAATTGAGCCCAAGATTGCTGAGTAGATGTGCAGACCAGCTATCAGCACCTCTAACTTGCATCTATCAGCAGTGCCTAGCAGTGTAAATGGCCTCCTCTGGAAAGAGACAACTGTAGCCCCTGTTCACAAAAAGGAAAGCAGAGTAGAAATCAGCAACTACAGACCAGTGTCACTTCTGTCAATCACTGGCAAGATCCTTGAGACAATAATCTCACGGCAGACGACAGAGTTTTTCGACTACAACTCATTTATTCGTGACTGTCAATATGACTTCAGAAAAGGTTTCTCTGTTGCTGATCTGTTGATAATGTTGTTAATCCTTTCCACTTTGCTACACCAGACACCGGATGAATCCAAAGTCAGCTGTGTAGTAACACTGGACATTGCTGGTGCTTTCGACCCGAGTATGGCGCTAGGGACTCTTGGCAAAACTGTAAGCACTGGGAGCTGCAGACTCTACACTATGTCTCCTCAGTGATTACCTTCAAATCATAGTTCTCGACGGGAGAGAGTCAGCAAGATAATCTTATTGGCGCAATCGTTCCACAGGGAAGTATACTTGGGCCATTGTTATGGAATCTACTTCACCGATCTTCTTCATCTCATCCCAGAATCCCATGCATATGCAGACGACTATACTCTGACATATATTTTTCCAAGAGAAGAAATGCCAGTTGCCTTAAGCTACATCAATCATCAGCTTACAGGTAAATCAACCTCGGGTAAATAATAGCAGGTCACATTTGCTCCTGATAAAACACCATGATGGTAATGCACCATGCACCATGATGGTAATGCCGGAACAATGGTAAGAATGAAAGGGAGAGTGTTGGTATCCAGGAAGTTAGCTGATATCCTTGGGGTGAAATTTGACTCTCAAGTAACTATAAAGAACGACGTTGTAAATCTTTCAGACAAGGCGGCGAGGAAGCTTACAGCACCTCGACGTATCTCGCATCTGCTTGATAGTAGAGGTTACAAGACTCTGTATAAGGCACAAGTACGCTCACACATCGAGTATGCTCCACTTTTTTGGACTGCGTGCTCAACATCTCATCTGCGACTTCTAGACAGAATAGAGAACAGAGCAAGACGACTTATCTCTCGCCTGGACCCAGCCTGGATAGATCTGCCCTTTCAGCACAGGAGGGATGTGGGTGGCCTTACCGTTATGTTTAAGGCCAATATAGTCAAAGTACCACACTTGGTTACACTTCGAGGAGAGCGAGAAGTGAGCTTCTACACAACAAGACCGGCAGCAAGCATCAGCTTCACTATGGATGTAACCTTGTCCAGAACATCACTTCTTCTGAGATCATTTATTCCCAGGATGACTCGAGTCTGGAACATGTTCGTACAGCATAATGATATAAGTGAAATAAAGTCAGTTGATCAGATGAAAATGTTGGCCCACAGATGGCTCCAACTTCATCCTACTTCATCCTTGTATGTCTCATAACAATAAAAAAAGGTTTTCAAATAAGGTGATGTAGACAAAAGCTCTTAGCTTGTAAATAAAGTTAGGAATCCTGTGTAAGGGAGAGAGAGAGAGAGAGAGAGAGAGAGAGAGAGAGAGAGAGAGAGAGAGAGATTCAGATTGACAGACAAACAAGAAAAATAGAACATTAGATATATTTCGGTCGTAGCGTGATCCGGGTAAGGTAGCCCCAGATCGCATAACCCCAGCTCCTGTACTTCTATGAACGCGATAGGAATAATACATAGTGGGCCATAAACTTCTCAGAAACTTAACATTAACGCTGAAGATGTGAAGCGAGTCAGAACAGACATTCACAAATTATCACATGGAAACTAATACCCCAATTTATTCAATAAAAATGGCAAATTAGGACCTATATAGGTAGGGCTAAGATATCTTTATCATGAAAGAGAAATCCAATGTGTGATGGGATCCATAACAATTGTACATTAATTCCTTTGCCCTGGATTTTTGAGTATATATACCTGGTTCCCCAATGGTCTTATTGTTGGAGTCATTATATGACTCAAGAGCCTTCAATGTTGACACAGAATCAGTAATGATAGAGTCAAGCTCAGTGTCGTAAGTTAGCTTTAGCGCCATTAGGACTGCAAACAATTCAGTTGGCAGTATAGACGCCCAGTTGTTAATTCTTATGCCTGACTCAACAGTGTTGTTATCGTTCTTAACTAGGGAGGTGGCAACAAGAGCAGCTGCAGCCCTGCCAGAAGACTCTTGTTTAGATCCATCAGTGTATATAACTTGTGATAAATTACTACTAGCTAGGCGAGAAATTTCTTCTTGAGCAGTTGCTTGAACAGACACTGTATCTGCTGGGAATAAACTACTTTCCTTTGTAACAGCTGTATGGACAAGACAGACCAAGAAATAAAAGCTCTTTCTTTTTCGACCTTCACTCCCTGTCCCCCACTTCCTGTCCTCCACTTCCTGTCCTCCACTTCCTGTCCTCCATTTCCTGCCCTCCACTTCCTGTTCTCCACTTCCTGTCCTCCACTTCCTGTCCTCCACTTCCTGTCCTCCACTCCATGTCCTCCACTCCCTGTCCTCCACTCTCTGTTCTTCCCTCCCTGTCCTCCACTCCATTCCACAACCTCCACTCAACACCCTCCCTTCCCCATCCACCACTTCCCACCCTCCACTCCCCACCCACCACTCCCCACCTTCCACTCCCCACCCTCCATTCCCCACCCACCACTCCCCACCCACCACTCGACACACACCACTCCCCACACACCACTCGACACACACCACTCCCCACCCACCACTCCCCACACACCACTCCCCACCCACCATTCCCCACCCACCACTCCCCACCCACCACTCGACACACACCACTCCCCACACACCACTCGACACACACCACTCCCCACCCACCACTCCCCACACACCACTCCCCACACACCACTTACAACGCTGACAGAAACAATATATTCTTCTCTGTCATGCTGAAATCGCTGCATCGAAATTTAATTAGAAAACAGAAATGTAGTTCCTAATTATTTTTGTATTGTTCCTTATCATAACCCATTTCTGGCATCTAACACTAAAACTAATACACTAGTACACTAATCCTTGCTTAATGAGTTGATGTTATTTAGTTAATGGGGGTTTAAATTCTATCGACTACACGAGGGTCAAGCTGTATGTAACCTGTTTACCACTTATCATCAATACTTTAATCTATAAGATAGTAATTAAACTCTAAGTGTAAGTGTAGTGAGGTATTCAAGCCACTTATTATATGTACTTAAATTAATGAGCGTATTGTTGTTGAAGATGGTATAAAATACTGGCAAGTTGACAAGACATGTGCAGTAGCTGGACACATGTTCAGCAGTTGGACACATGTACAGCAACTGGACACATATGCAGCAGCTGGACACATGTGCAGCAGCTGGACACATGTTCAGCAGTTGGACACATGTTCAGCAGTTGGACACATGTGCAGCAGCTGGACACATGTGCAGCAGCTGGACACATGTGCAGCAGCTGGACACATGTGCAGCAGTTGGACACATGTACAACAGCTGGACGCATGTGCAGCAGCTGGACACATGTACAGCAGCTGGACACATGTGCAGCAGCTGGACACATGTGTAGCAGCTGGACACATTTACAGCAGCAGGACACATGTGCAGCAGTTGGACACATGTGCAGCAGCTGGACACATGTGCAGCAGCTAGACACATGTGCAGCAGCTGGACACATGTGCAGCAGCTGGACACATATACAGCAGCTGGACACATGTCCAGCAGCTGGGTATATTTACTGTTGAAACGTTTCGTCTTCACAGAAGGCTTTCACAGTCAAAAATACACCTGCTGCCTCTATATCTGACTGCAGAAGCCTACTGTATAGGCCAAACATTGCAACAATAAAGATACCCAACTGTTGCACATGTGTCTTCCTCATCAACCTATTGCTTCCTGTGGAAGTGACGGATACAGGTTCCTGGGGAGCGATGTTGGTTGCAATATCAATTGAAAGACATCCAAATGGTGGGGTTTTCTTGTCTCTTCCGGGAAGACCAAACCACAAATTGACTAAAACTTACAGCATTGCTGAACAAGGTTTCCCTTCTTGTTCCAAAGAACTTGAAGTCCCAGAAGACTAGGCCTTCTGGGACTTCAAGTTCCTCAAGATGGTTCTTCTCCAGACTCGCCACATTCTCCGACGTAAAGCGTGAATGAAGAATTGAGACACTTATGCAACATATGAGAATCTTTATTGAAGAAACGTTTCGCCACACAGTGGCTTCTTCAGTCTTATGCAAAGCAGGAAGGTATAAGGAGAGGAGGAGTTGAGGTAATCAGTCCCTCAGCCTGGAGTCGATTACGTCAACACCTCATCTCCTTATACCTTCCTACTTTGTACAAGACTGATGAAGCCACTGTGTGGCGAAACGTTTCTTCAATAGATTCCCATATGTTGCATAAGTGTCTCAATTCTTCAACTTGTCGGTTTTCAAAACCATTCATCACACGTATAGCGTGTATGATCACACACTGACGCTCTGAGGTACCGTCATATGCAGTCCGTTTACCTTATTTAATTATCGTCAGCTAATTATACATAAACGTAGGTTTTTATACGTTTAATCTTACCTTGTTTAACCTGGATAACTTGTTCCTTAACTTTAAGTAAAACCCCTTGCACCGAATAAGTTCACTGTGATGTTTGTTATATGTAGCAGGTCTTATTATCAAGGAGTGTCTGTGTTACCTGGGAGTGTCTGTAGTACTTGGAAGTGTGTGTGTCACCTGGGAGTGTCTGTGTTACCTGGGAGTGTCTGTGTTACCTGGGAGTGTCTGTGTTAGCAGGAAGTGTCTGTGTTACCTGGGAGTCTCTGTGTTACCTGGGAGTGTCTGTGTTACCTGGGAATGTCTGTGTTACCTGGGAGTGTCTGTGTTACCTGGAAGTGTCTGTGTTACCTGGAAGTATGTGTGTTACCTGGGAGTGTCTGTATTACCTGGGAGTGTTTGTGTTACCTGGAAGTGTCTGTGTTACCTAGGAGTGTCTGTGTTACCTGGTAGTGTCTGTGATACCTGGAAGTTTCTGTGTTACCTGGGAGTGTCTGTGATACCTGGAAGTTTCTGTGTTACCTGGGAGTGTCTGTGTTACCTGGGAGTGTCTGTGTTACCTGAGAGTGTCTGTGTTACCTGGGAGTGTCTGTGTTACCCGGAAGTGTCTGTGTTACCCGGAAGTGTCTGTGTTACCTGGGAGTGTCTGTGTTACCTGGAAGTGTTTGTGTTACCTGGGAGTGTGTGTTACCTGGGAGTGTCTGTGTTACCTGTGTCTGTGTTACCTGTGAATGTCTGTGTTACCTGGAAGTGTCTGTGTTGCCTGGGGGTGTCTGTGTTACCTGGGAGTTTCTGTGTTACCTGGGAGTGCCTGTGTTACCTGGGAGTGTCTGTGTTACCTGGGAGTGTCTGTGTTACCTGGGAGTGTCTGTGTTACGTGGGAGTGTCTGTGTTACCTGGGAGTGTCTGTGTTACATGGGAGTGTCTGTGTTACCTGGGAGTGTCTGTGTTACCTGGAAGTGTATGTGTTACCTGGAAGTGTCTGTGTTACCTGGAAGTGTCTGTGTTACCTGGGTGTGTCTGTGTTACCTGGAAGTGTCTGTGTTACCTAGGAGTGTCTGTGTTACCTAGGAGTGTCTGTGTTATCTGGAAGTGTCTGTGTTACCTAGGAGTGTCTGTGTTACCTGGGAGTGTCTGTGTTACCTGGGAGTGTCTGTGTTACCTGGGAGTGTCTGTGTTACCTGGGAGTGTCTGTGTTACCTGGGAGTGTCTGTGTTACCTGGGAGTGTCTGTGTTACCTAGGAGTGTCTGTGTTACCTAGGAGTGTCTGTGTTACCTGGGTGTGTCTGTGTTACCTGGAAGTGTCTGTGTTACCTGGAAGTGTCTGTGTTACTTGAAAGTGTCTGTGTTACCTGGGAGTGTCTGTGTTACCTGGGAGTGTCTGTGTTACCTGTGTCTGTGTTACCTGGGAGTTTCTGTGTTACCTGGGAGTGTCTGTGTTACCTAGGAGTGTCTGTGTTACCTGGGAATGTCTGTGTTACCTGGGAGTGTCTGTGTTACCTGGGAGTGTCTGTGTTACCTGTGAGTGTCTGTGTTACCTGGGAGTGTCTGTGTTACCTGGGAGTGTCTGTGTTACCTGTGTCTGTGTTACCTGGGAGTTTCTGTGTTACCTGGGAGTGTCTGTGTTACCTGGGAGTGTCTGTGTTACCTGGGAATGTCTGTGTTACCTGGGAGTGTCTGTGTTACCTGGGAGTGTCTGTGTTACCTGGGAGTGTCTGTGTTACCTGTGTCTGTGTTACCTGGGAGTTTCTGTGTTACCTGGGAGTGTCTGTGTTACCTGGGAGTGTCTGTGTTACCTGGGAGTGTCTGTGTTACCTGGGAATGTCTGTGTTACCTGGGAGTGTCTGTGTTACCTGGGAGTGTCTGTGTTACCTGTGAGTGTCTGTGTTACCTGGGAGTGTCTGTGTTACCTGGGAGTGTCTGTGTTACCTGGGAGTGTCTGTAATAGCTGGGGGTCACCACTAAATTTCCTTATATTCAGTAACTCTCTCTTTCCACAAGAGAATAAACGCAGACAACATACTGAAAGTAATACTTAATAATTGCTTTATTGTTTTCCAATGTTCGTTACCGATATTATCCAATATACACTCTCTTTAATTAGCTAGTTGATTTTCCACTATTTTAATTGTTTTATTAACACATCGTCCGTCTCCCACCAAGGCAGGGTGGCCCGAAAACGAAACTTTCATCATCATTCACTCCATCACTGTCTTGCCAGAGGCGCACGCTTACACTACATAGTACATTATTATTACGATTTTCCCTACGGTTCTTTAGTGAAGATTTAATCCTTGGGTTTGGGATTTGGTTCGCCTCCTAGGGAGTCACTGGGGGTGATAGAATGTGTTGTCTAAGCCACTCACTAGATGTCTATACAGGTTATTGTAAATATTTAGGTACTTCTGTATAGTCAGGAGTGTAAAACACATAGCAGAAGATGAAGTTTTTATTTTAGTTAATCTTCGTGTCTCTTTAAGTAGGACTCTATCAAGTTTATAAGTCTGTCAGCAACTACTCGTTTACTAGATCTATGTGTCAGTTACTAGAGGTGTTTGTCAGTCACTAGATCTATGCGTCAGTCACTAGGTCTGTTTGTCATTCACTGGATCTAAACGTCATTCAGTGCATTTCTTGTAATGTTGGGAAATCCGATATGCTAGACTTCACTGGATAGAAACCGAATGCCCCGCATTCTCTCCCAGGCGCTGTATGACCCATACAGGTTTAGCGATCCTCCCCCTGAATGTAATAACAATAATAAAAATAATAATAATAATAATAATAATAATAATAATAATAATAATAATAATCTGAGATGATTTAACATTCTTGTAATTTTTGGCTGGCGTAACCTTCTCTGAGTTTGCCTAATTCCACCACCAACAACAAACACAACACTCGCTCTTCTCCCCTCCAGTCCGTCAGTTTGTCTTCTTATGGAATCTTGCCTACCACTCGACTCCAGTTTAGACAGCACAGTTTATAGTTTCTTTAAGCCTTGACTGCCATTCTTCGCATGTTAAGAGCCTCCAGCGAAAGGTTATTGGAGAATTTGCTGAGCACTTAACTTTGAATGCTCCTGTTGTGCTTAAACTCCGGTCTGTGGCTGATACGCTAGGTTAGGTTAGGTAAGATATGCCAGGAAACAGGATAAGTGTTTCCTGTGGCGGGTCTTAGTCATATGATGACTCGCAGCTGGAGCTTTTGGTCATTTGACCGAGACCTTCCACTGGCTTACCCCTTTCCCCCACTACCACTTTAAAAAATATGGTTATACATATCACCACTGCTTCTCCTAGGTTAGTTTATGTTTTTTAAAGACTTCCAACAACGCACAGGTCTTTACGGCTACACATCACTTATCATATAAATGTCATACAATACCGACAATTTGCTGATTAAGACAATGTGCAACACTGAGGAATCTTTGTTGTCAAGATATTTCTCCTGCGCTGCAGGTTTCTTCAGTCGAATACAACGCTGGAGACAGTTGAAGTGGAGAGGTAATTTTGACGTGATCAGTCTCTCGGCCCTTGATTTAATTCAGTGGTATGAGGACTGGGACATATTAGAGCCAGCTGCTGGGAACCGTCTGGACGAGTCCCGGCTCACCTAGTAGCAAATAAGCACATGTGTGATAGTAAACTGTTGGGTGTGGCAACGAGCTCAGTCAGAATAATAATAATAATAATAATAATAATAATAATAATAATAATAATATTATTATTATTATTATTATTATTATTATTATTATTTAAACGCATGGAGAAACAAACCCTTAAAGGTTATACAGCGCCTGGGGAACAGAATGCAAACAGATTTGATTAGAAAAAGAGTAGGGTGTCTCTAATTCCTCAGATCAGGACCCCTGTCCCTCTCGCCTTGAAAAAGCATACAAAAAAAAAAATCCTGACCGCTGGTCAAAACAGAGGGTGAAAGTGGCTCTTTAGCCCCGGCTTCTCGCCGGCACAACTGGCAAGCCAAACTTTTCTCACTAACAAGCTCAACTGCAGTAGGAATTACAACTGTGTCCGGAACTTTCGTCACGGTCGTGTACTCTCCTCGGCCAGGACTCTGCCAGACCAGTATTACTCAGCATTAAGGTGAAATACAATAAAGAATGAGCACGTCTTTTATTCTAATTTTAATTATTATTACTTAATGCAACGACCGTCTCCTGCCAATGTAGGGTGACCCGAAGAAGAAAGTACATTCACCAATTTTCACTCAATTACTGTCTTTCCAGGAGTGTGCTGATATCGCTATCAGCTATATATATAAATATATATATATATATATATATATATATATATATATATATATATATATATATATATATATATATATATATATATACTAAAAGATGGGGTGGTAGGGGAAGTGGAATATTCTGCTCGACGCATGGCAACGTGATCTGTTTTGTCCGACGCATGGCAGCGTCATCTGTTTTGTCCGACACATGGCAGCGTCATCTGTTTTGTCCGACACATGGCAGCGTCATCTGTTTTGTCCGACGCATGGCAACCTGACCTGGCTTGTCTTAACAAAGTACTCTACCAAATATCGAGATTATAATGCTTCGCCAAGATGCTTGTCCTCCACATTTGCAATACAGTCTCATTTTAAAACGTCTGTGTTTGACGTTTTGCACGACGTCAGCCATTGCACGTTTCTCCCAATTTCATATTTTATTAATTTTTAGTTTCGTTAATTGTTATTATTGCATTGGCTCGGAAGCGCTAAATTCGAAGAATTGGAGATCAAAGATTCAAGCCTAAATCTTTAGTTACATTAAGCTGATTATGCTTAGAAATAGGCTAGGTTAGCTTAGCTTAGCTTAGTCTAGGTTTGGTTAGTTTAGGTTAGGTTAGCTTAGATTAGGTTAAGTTAGCTTAGGTTTAGTTAGTTTAGGTTAGGTTAGGTTAGGTTAGCTTAGGTTAGCTTTGTTTTGGTTAGTTTAGTTTAGTTTAGGTAAGCTTAGGTTAGGTTAGGTTAGGTTAGGTTAGGTTAGGTTAGGTAAGGTTACTTGGTTACTTGCTCTTATAAAAATAAGTAATATAAGCTAAAACAAGCTGTGATACGTCTGGCAACGTGGTACCAGTGAAAAAATCGTCAACTTGAAATAGTTATCGTGTATCACTCTTTGTGTGTGAATGAGCTGACAGTTGTTGCCGAGCGTGCGAAAGTGCACGAAAGAGATAAAATAAGAAAATTGAAAAATTATGGAAAAATATGTTTTCTTATCGAAAAATAATGCATAATTATGGCAATATGTTGATGTAATTATCTTGTTTCTATCATATTTCTAAGCATGTTTTCCAAAAAATGTTATTTTTTTTTTTGTTCTTGCTGTCATGAAAAAGACATGATGGCAATTCACTTTTTTTATTTACTCCAAAAATTACGATTTTTATGATCGTTTCATTCTAAATACACCACTATACTGCAACTTCTCTGAGGACTCCATTCAACATGTGTTAAGGTGTGCGACATACTGAAATGTGGCGCGCCATCACCGTAGAGTTTTACGGAAAACATAATACATGTATATGAATAACTCAGGAATAAGTTATTGACATTATTTTCCATTTTTGGCGAAAAGTATTTATAGGAGTGTCATGATTTTTGCACACGTTATTGAGTAATGATGGTTCTACTAGCATGCAAAGGGGCTTTGCGATATTTTTTACCGCTTTGTTTTCACTGATTGTTTTTCTCCCCCAAAAAAATCCTTAAAAAATATTAAAATTCAGCATGTTTTATTATGCAATCTATTGACATTTTCGCTCAAACGGCGTTGATACCAAGATTATCTATCCATCGTCTTTCATCTGAAGTCAACTAAAGCATTGTACATTTTACCAATTATGCAGAAAAGGGAGAGTTTTTATGCCATATAGAATAGTGCACAATTTATTTTTTTCTATATATCTTTTAAGGCAAAAAGTCACTACAAACACAGTGTGTAGGCTTCAAGTACTGCTTAAAACACTGTAAAAATTTCATTGAAATTGGGCCAAAAATGAAAAAAAAAGTTACTTCGCTAACTAAACCAAATTTAAACTAGATGTGTGAGACAAGTGTGTGCAACATTTTGGTGGGTTTATTGACGAGACATTTCGCCTGCTCAGTAGGCTTCTTCAGTCGCAACACATAAGAAACATCAGAAGTCGTGGAGATGTATAAATTCGGTGATCAGTTCTTCAGCCTGGAGAAGAATTAAGTTTGGGGTCAGTCCCTCAGAGTTGCTGGGTGTTCAACACCAAAGCTTCACTACTTCTGTTGTCTCTCTTGTATCTTGACTGAAGCAGCAGCCAGCGGAGTGGGCGAAACGTCGGGTCAGTAAAGATACCAGACTGTTGCACATGTGTCTTGCTCATCTATTTCTCAGTATTGTATACCATTAATACTGTATACCATTAATACTGTGTACCATTAATACTGTATACCATTAATATTGTATACCATTAATATTGTATACCATTAATAATGTATACCATTAATATTGTATACCATTAATGTTGTATACCATTAATATTGTATATCATTAATACTGTATACCATTAATATTGTATACCACTAATATTTTATACCATTAATATTGTATACCATTCATATTGTATACCATTAATAATGTATACCATTAATATTGTATACCATTATTGTTGTATACCATTAATATTGTATATCATTAATACTGTATACCATTAATATTGCATACCATTAATACTGTATACCATTAATATTGCATACCATTAATACTGTATACCATTAATATTGCATACCACTAATATTTTATACCATTAATATTGTATGCCATTAATACTGTATACCATTAATATTGTATACCATTAATATTGTATACAATTAATGTTGTATACCATTAATATTGAATACCATTAATATTGAATACCATTAATACCGTATGCCATTAATATAATACAGCATAACCGAATAGGCGGAACTCCCTTATCATCATTATTAGTATTATCACAACTAAGCTCTAAACCCACAATGGTCATACAGCTCTGCCAAATTTCCTTAAATAATGGACTTTTCAGATTTTTTTTTGGGGGGGGGAACAGATTGATATACACATTTTTTCATTAACAATGATGTAATATATTTTATTTTTGCACCTAACCTAAGTTTATCTAACGTAACATATATATATATATATATATATATATATATATATATATATATATATATATATATATATATATATATATAGATAGATAGATAGATAGATAGTAAGGGAGAAAAAGTTAGCATATGAGAAGTTTTTACAAAGTAGAAGTGATGCAAGTAGGGAAGAGTATATGGAGAAAAAGAGAGAGGTTAAGAGAGTGGTGAAGCAATGTAAAAAGAGAGCAAATGAGAGAGTGGGTGAGATGTTATCAACAAATTTTGTTGAAAATAAGAAAAAGTTTTGGAGTGAGATTAACAAATTAAGGAAGCCTAGAGAACAAATGGATTTGACAGTTAAAAATAGGAGAGGAGAGTTATTAAAAGGAGAGTTAGAGGTATTGGGAAGATGGAGGGAATATTTCGAGGAATTGTTAAATGTTGATGAAGATAGGGTAGCTGTGATTTCGTGTATATGGCAAGGAGGAATAACATCTTGTAGGAGTGAGGAAGAGCCAGTTGTGAGTGTGGGGGAAGTTCGTGAGGCAGTAGGTAAAATGAAAGGGGGTAAGGCAGCCGGGATTGATGGGATAGAGATAGAAATGTTAAAAGCAGGTGGGGATATAGTTTTGGAGTGCTTGGTGCAATTATTTAATAAATGTATGGAAGAAGGTAAGGTACCTAGGGATTGGCAGAAAGCATGCATAGTTCCTTTGTATAAAGGCAAAGGGGACAAAAGAGAGTGCAAAAAATATAGGGGGATAAGTCTGTTGAGTATACCTGGTAAAGTGTATGGTAGAGTTATTATTGAAAGAATTAAGAGTAAGAGGGAGAATAGGATAGCAGATGAACAAGGAGGCTTTAGGAAAGGTAGGGGATGTGTGGCCCAGGTGTTTACAGTGAAACACATAAGTGAACAGTATTTAGATAAGGCTAAAGAGGTCTTTGTGGCATTTATGGATTTGGAAAAGGCGTATGACAGGGTGGATAGGGGGGCAATGTGGCAGATGTTGCAGGTGTATGGTGTAGGAGGTAGGTTACTGAAAGCAGTGAAGAGTTTTTACGAGGATAGTGAGGCTCAAGTTAGAGTATGTAGGAAAGAGGGAAATTATTTCCCAGTAAAAGTAGGCCTTAGACAAGGATGTGTGATGTCACCGTGGTTGTTTAATATGTTTATAGATGGGGTTGTAAGAGAAGTAAATGCGAGGGTCTTGGCAAGAGGCGTGGAGTTAAAAGATAAAGAATCACACATAAAGTGGGAGTTGTCACAGTTGCTCTTTGCTGATGACACTGTGCTCTTGGGAGATTCTGAAGAGAAGTTGCAGAGATTGGTGGATGAATTTGGTAGGGTATGCAAAAGAAGAAAATTAAAAGTGAATACAGGAAAGAGTAAGGTTATGAGGATAACAAAAAGATTAGGTGATGAAAGATTTGATATCAGATTGGAGGGAGAGAGTATGGAGGAGGTGAATGTATTCAGATATTTGGGAGTGGACGTGTCAGCGGATGGGTCTATGAAAGATGAGGTGAATCATAGAATTGATGAGGGGAAAAGGGTGAGTGTTGCACTTAGGAGTCTGTGGAGATAAAGAACTTTGTCCTTGGAGGCAAAGAGGGGAATGTATGAGAGTATAGTTTTACCAACGCTCTTATATGGGTGTGAAGCATGGGTGATGAATGTTGCAGCGAGGAGAAGGCTGGAGGCAATGGAGATGTCATGTCTGAGGGCAATGTGTGGTGTGAATATAATGCAGAGAATTCGTAGTTTGGAAGTTAGGAGGAGGTGCAGGATTACCAAAACTGTTGTCCAGAGGGCTGAGGAAGGGTTGTTGAGGTGGTTCGGACATGAAGAGAGAATGGAGCGAAGCAGAATGACTTCAAGAGTGTATCAGTCTGTAGTGGAAGGAAGGCGGGGTAGGGGTCGGCCTAGGAAAGGTTGGAGGGAGGGGGTAAAGGAGGTTTTGTGTGTGAGGGGCTTGGACTTCCGGCAGGCATGCGTGAGCGTGTTTGATAGGAGTGAATGGAGACAAATGGTTTTTAATACTTGACGTGCTGTTGGAGTGTGAGCAAAGTAACATTTATGAAGGGGTTCAGGGAAACCGGCAGGCCGGACTTGAGTCCTGGAGATGGGAAGTACAGTGCCTGCACTCTGAAGGAGGGGTGTTAATGTTGCAGTTTAAAAACTGTAGTGTAAAGCACCCTTCTGGCAAGACAGTGATGGAGTGAATGATGGTGAAAGTTTTTCTTTTTCGGGCCACCCTGCCCTGGTGGGAATCGGCCAGTGTGATAATATATATATATATATATATATATATATATATATATATATATATATATATATATATATATATATATATATATATATATATTATAGTTGCATTAAATTTATTTAATGTTACTTAAAATCAATGATATATTTTTTTGCCGTTATGTTCAGAATGATTTTTGCAGATTTGCGGTAAAAAATATGACTCTGCTTATTCGGCAGAAAACACCCTTGCGGAATAAGCCAGACTCGCCGGTTCGGCTTATTCGGCACGACACACACACACACACACACACACACACACACACACACACACACACACACACACACACACACGTATACACAACTCAGCAATCATGCGTAGATACAAAAAGGTAATTCCACACATCGGAATATCCAAATTTGCACGAACGCGCATTCAAACACAAATGTACAAATGAACAGTCACATCCACACGCAGAAATATCCACAGCAATTATGCACAGATACAAAAATACCGGAGACCCGGCAATAAATGTGTCACTAGCAACCCAATGGTGGCGACAATTTACAATCACGAATATTACGGCTGTTGGTCCGCCATCACTGCCCTTGATTAAAGAACTCACAATATTTTTGTTTCCACGTTATGCGTTATGATGATGTATTTCCCCTACATACTCCTCATTCACAAAAAATGTAATATTCTCGAAAACAATGTTAATTTTGGATTGATTATTTTGCTGCAATTTCTATCGTATGTATTTCCTGCTATACACATCGTGCGATGTGTATTTTTTCCGATGTGACAGTCGCTTGTAGTGTTGTATATTGCGTTTATATATACACACACACACACACACACACACACACACACACACACACACACACACACACACACACACACACACACACATTGAGCTTCACAACAGTGAGAGTGAATATTTAGAATTACTAAACAGCTACTCACCTATGGATAACCAGCGTTAGTCGCTATATATTAATGCTATCGAATAAACAAGGTGTAATTGGCACTTGTCAGTGCTCAATAATAACCTACATGGAGACAGAAACTGAGGAGATTAATTAATCTGTTTATTTCGACCCTCTTCTGCTGAAGAGGATCCCAGAAGGAGGTCGAAATATTCAGATAGATCAAACTTTTGAGTTTCGACCTCCATGTCTACCTGTCTACCTGCCTACCTGCCAGTTCCAGAACTGGCTTGGTACTGCATCATGTGCTTACTTGCAGTCCAAGAAGATGCAATTCACCTGTCCCTATTTGTCTTGTTCAGCTTCTGCTACTCGGCTATAGAACTCTCACAACATACTCTGGTAAGTTGTTAAAACAGAATTTTCTATCCCTATAGCTATGCTGGTCTTTGGTGAGGAATTTACTGTATATCTAAGCACTCAATTCTCCTTTTTTAAGACCTCAATAATTTTACGAGGAATGTATGTCGGAGATACTGGTCTGTAATTCAGTGCCCCGAGTGTGTGTGTGTGTGTGTGTGTGTGTGTGTGTGTGTGTGTGTGTGTGTGTGTGTGTGTGTGTGTGTGTGTGTGTGTGTGCGTACGTACGTGCGTGCGTACGTGCGTATGTCCTTGCGTGCATGCGTGTGCGTGTTCTCTCTTGTCCCCTTGGCATGATGTTATGCTTACGTCGATATCTTGGGAAGTCTGAGTTGATGATGATAGGTGATTACTGGGGTGTTGGCGTTGATGATGGAAGATGATGACTATGCTTCTGGCACTGATGATGGCAGTTGATGATGGTGAATCCAGCGTTGATGGTGACAAGTGTGGAGGAGGAGGAGGCGGGGGAGAAAGAAAATCTTTAATTCTCTAAGAGGAATACGAAGTCTCCTGACGCGAATCTTGGTCATACTTGGACTCTCTCATTATTATTATTATTATTATTATTATTATTATTATCATCAAAAGTAAGCGTTGAACTTGGAGTCGCTCAGAGAAGCTACGGTTTTACGAAGGAAGAGTTTCAGTGGATTACCGTGCCATCCCGTAAAAAAATTTATGCAACGTCTCACTTTAGAGCAAGTGCCAAGTTTCTTAAGATCAAGTGCCAAGTTTCTTTAGATCAAGTGCCAAGTTTCTTTTAGTATTTAAGTTACTATAAAAATAAACAATACATAAAAATATCTTTTAATATATGGTTACTACCGGACCTTGCGTCTCACACCCAGCCATCATGGTGGTAGTAGTAGTAGTAAGTAGTAATAGTGTAGTAGTAGTACTAGTACTAGTAGTGTAATAGTAGTTGTAGTAGTAGTAATGGTCTGGAGTTTTACGACCCACCGCGAGTTCAATCCCACCCGTAACAGGGTTAGTAATGGTTGTAGTAGTAATGGTAGTAGTAGTAGTAATGGTAGTAATAGTAGTAATGGTAGTAATAGTAGTAATGGTAGCAGTAGTAGTAGTAGTAATAATAATGGTCGTAGTAGTAGTAATAGTAATAATTACTATTACTACTACTACTACTACTACTATATTTATTGCTGTATTGTAATATTTATGTGGAAACTCTAAACCCATAGGGGTTATACAACGCCTGGGGAATGGGAAGTGCATGTAATGAGATTTGATCCGAAAAAGAACAAAGGTTATCTTCAGTTCCTTGAATCAAGAATTTTCCCCTTGGAGGGACAGAATGTTAAATTCCACAAACTGGCCTACCCGCAGATATATAAAATATCTACTTGGTTATCCCCGGTGAACATATGCGCGTATATACGAGCCCCGATATCTATATCACTAGTGAATATCAATAATACTTTGGGCGAGTCAACAGGATATGGCGATAAAAAAATTCGTAAACAGGCATCAAATGTTATTGATTTTGAATATATTACATAGTAATGTTTTTTCTAAAGAAGTTAAGAGATTTGCTGTTTTAATTTTGGCACAAATATCCATTGATTTCCAATCCGGCAATTCACGAAGCGGTCAGGACTCGAAGCAATGGAGAGCTGGTCTTAAAATTGGCAGGGTAGTACCCTGACTACCACTCACTAGTAAGGCTGATTAAAGGTTCAGAGAACCGAAAAGTTGATAAATTAGACACATGTGCAACACTAGGGTAGATATCCCAGTAGCTTCATGAGTCCAATACAAAGAAGAATGGGTGAAGATCAGAAGGATTTTGAGGTAAACAGTCCCTCAGCCTGGAATTGATGTAATCAGTCTGATGGACTGATTACATGAATTGCAGGTCGAGGGACAGTTTACCTCAAAATTCTTCTGATCTTCAAGCATTCTTATTTGTATTAGACTGATGAAGCCACTGTGTGGCGAAACGTTTGCACAACAAAGATACCCAAGTGTAGCACATGTGTCTAATATATTCACACACTAGTAAAGTTAGCATGAGCCCCATTATAACCACAAATGCATAATTTCACAGAAGAATCTCACACCAACATGGTTGTGGCAAGCTATAGCTCACATCCCATCAAAGTCATTATCAATGACCCCCCCCCTCCCAGTATAACCCAATATGCCTCAATATATAAACTATACACATAGTATATATTAGGCTAAGAGGATAACTCTTATGAGGGCAACGCTGATGCGGCTACAGAAAAGTGCCTAGCGAAAACTTGCACTGTTCATATACAAGAAAATTTTCCTTCATTTACATTTACATATTTACGTAAATTGAGATGAGTTTGTATTCTAAAATTGATGGTAACAAGAGAGCTCGTGATGCAGGGGGAAAGGGGCGGGAGAGACTGAAAAACAAGGATGCCAGAAAACACCTCCCCGCTCTCACGCTCTCATATCACGCTTCATCGTAATGGATTCAGAGCACGATGCAGTCAATAATGTATAGCGATATATCAGGCTCGGAACTAACACGAAATCATTGCTTCGGGAAGGCAGTCATGGTATAAAGATGAATATATATATATATATATATATATATATATATATATATATATATATATATATATATATATATATATATATATATATATATATATATATATTCGGCACGACATTATATATATATTATACAATATATATATATATATATATATACATATATATATATGTATATATATATATATATGTATATTTATATATATACATATATTCATATATATAAAATTATAGGGGGATAAGTCTGTTGAGTGTACCTGGTAAAGTGTATGGTAGAGTTATAATTGAAAGAATTAAGAGTAAGACGGAGAATAGGATAGCAGATGAACAAGGAGGCTTTAGGAAAGGTAGGGGGTGTGTGGACCAGGTGTTTACAGTGAAACATATAAGTGAACAGTATTTAGATAAGGCTAAAGAGGTCTTTGTGGCATTTATGGATTTGGAAAAGGCGTATGACAGGGTGGATAGGGGGGCAATGTGGCAGATGTTGCAAGTGTATGGTGTAGGAGGTAGGTTACTGAAAGCAGTGAAGAGTTTTTACGAGGATAGTGAGGCTCAAGTTAGAGTATGTAGGAAAGAAGGAAATTTTTTCCCAGTAAAAGTAGGCCTTAGACAAGGATGTGTGATGTCACCGTGGTTGTTTAATATATTTATAGATGGGGTTGTAAGAGAAGTAAATGCGAGGGTCTTGGCAAGAGGCGTGGAGTTAAAAGATAAAGAATCACACACAAAGTGGGAGTTGTCACAGCTGCTCTTTGCTGATGACACTGTGCTCTTGGGAGATTCTGAAGAGAAGTTGCAGAGATTGGTGGATGAATTTGGTAGGGTGTGCAAAAGAAGAAAATTAAAGGTGAATACAGGAAAGAGTAAGGTTATGAGGATAACAAAAAGATTAGGTGATGAAAGATTGAATATCAGATTGGAGGGAGAGAGTATGGAGGAGGTGAACGTATTCAGATATTTGGGAGTGGACGTGTCAGCGGATGGGTCTATGAAAGATGAGGTGAATCATAGAATTGATGAGGGAAAAAGAGTGAGTGGTGCACTTAGGAGTCTGTGGAGACAAAGAACTTTGTCCTTGGAGGCAAAGAGGGGAATGTATGAGAGTATAGTTTTACCAACGCTCTTATATGGGTGTGAAGCGTGGGTGATGAATGTTGCAGCGAGGAGAAGGCTGGAGGCAGTGGAGATGTCATGTCTGAGGGCAATGTGTGGTGTGAATATAATGCAGAGAATTCGTAGTTTGGAAGTTAGGAGGAGGTGCGGGATTACCAAAACTGTTGTCCAGAGGGCTGAGGAAGGGTTGTTGAGGTGGTTCGGACATGTAGAGAGAATGGAGCGAAACAGAATGACTTCAAGAGTGTATCAGTCTGTAGTGGAAGGAAGGCGGGGTAGGGGTCGGCCTAGGAAGGGTTGGAGGGAGGGGGTAAAGGAGGTTTTGTGTGCGAGGGGCTTGGACTTCCAGCAGGCATGCGTGAGCGTGTTTGATAGGAGTGAATGGAGACAAATGGTTTTTAATACTTGACGTGCTGTTGGAGTGTGAGCAAAGTAACATTTATGAAGGGATTCAGGGAAACCGGCAGGCCGGACTTGAGTCCTGGAGATGGGAAGTACAGTGCCTGCACTCTGAAGGAGGGGTGTTAATGTTGCAGTTTAAAAACTGTAGTGTAAAGCACCCTTCTGGCAAGACAGTGATGGAGTGAATGATGGTGAAAGTTTTTCTTTTTTGGGCCACCCTGCCTTGGTGGGAATCGGCCGGTGTGATAATAAAAAAAAAAAAAAATAAATAATATATATATATATATATATATATATATATATATATATTGTCGTGCCGAATAGGTAAAATTGGTCAATTATCAAGAACTCAATAAAATTAAGTCCTTTCTAAAAGTTTCCTTTATACGCTTAACAATATTTTTATTCATTTATGTTAATGTAAAAATTAGTAATTTTGTTACAAAAGAACCTTAGAAAAATTTCCTAACATTACAACAAGCACAATTTAATTGAGCCTAATCCAACTAAATATATTTTAGATAAGTTTACAATAATTTAATAATAAACATACACAATGAAATATATTTTTTTTGTTAAATTCAGAATTATTTTTTGTGAAATTATTACATACACAAATTTTCCCTTGCCTTATTCGGCAAGAAGAGCGATGCTATTTAAGCCAAAATTGCAAGTTTTGCCTATTCGGTGAAGGGTAAGGGTTGTCCCAGGAAGTGTTAGAGGGAGGGTGTGAAAGAGGTTTTGAATGCTATTAGCTTGAGCATCCAGTTGGTGTGTGCACGCGTGATTTGGAATGCTTTTGGAGTTCAGGCAAGGTAACATTTAAGAAGAAATTCAGGAAAACCGGTTAGCTGGACTTGAGTCCTGATGGCTGGATGTAGCGGTACGGCTAGTCAATTGAACTGTGATGTCTGTACAGTTCCGCCAAGACAGCTATTGAATGAATGATGATGAATGCGTTTTTATCTTTCTACCTTGGTGGAAAATAACCGATGTGATAAAAACATTTTTTAAGGGTAACTGGAAGAAAACACTCGCAGTCTGTGTTTAATTATATTCACTACCACAACTCCACCTCTGTTTAATAGGTATGTGGGAGCCAGCCATGATGGTTAACCTTTGCTGCCTCAGCCATGTTGGTTAACCTTTGCTGCTACAGACATGTTGGTTAACCTTTGCTGCTACAGACATGTTGGTTAACATTTGCTGATACAGCCATGATGGTTAACCTTTGCTGCCTCAGCAATGTTGGTTAATCTTTTCTGCTGCAGACATGTTGGTTAACCTTTGCTGCTACAGACATGTTGGTTAACCTTTGCTGATATAGCCAAGTTGGTGAAGGCTTGTTGTTCCAACCATGTTAGTGAAGGCTTGTTGTTCCAGCCACGTTAATGAAGATTAGTTGTTCCAACCATGTTGGTGAAGGCTTGTTTTTCTTGCCACGTTAATGTTCCAGCCACGTTAATGAAGATTAGTTGCTCCAGCCATGTTGGTGAAGGCTTGTGATTCTTGTCATGTTGGTGAACACATATTGTTCCAGCAATGTTGGTGAAGGCTAGTCCTTCCAGCCATGTTGGTGAAGGTTTCTTTATCCAAACATGTTGGTGAAGACTTGTTGTTCCAGCAATGTTGGTGAAGGATTGCTCTTCTTGCCATGTGGGTGAAGGCTCGTTGTTCCAGCCATGCTGGTGAAGGCTCGTTGTTCCAGCCATGTTGGTGAAGGATTGTTCTTCTTGCCATATTAGTGAAGGCGTGTTGCTCCAGCTATGTTTGAGATGGTTTGTTGTTCCAACCATGTTGGTGAAGGCTTGTTGTTCCTGCCATGTTGGTGAAGGCTTGTTGTTCCAGCCATGTTGAAGGCTTGTTGTTCCAGCCATGTTGAAGGCTTGTTGTTCCAGTCATGATAGTTAAGACTTGTTGTACCAGCCATGTTGGAAAAGGCTTGTTGTACCATGTTAGTAAAGGCTTGTTCCTCAAGCCATGTTGGTGAAGGCTTGTTGTCCCAGCCATGTTCTTCATGCCATGTTGGTGAAGGCTTGTTGTTCCAGCCATGTTAATGAAGGCTTGTTGTTCCAGCCATATTAGTGAAGACTTGTTGTTCGAAACATATTGGTGAAAGATTGGTTGTCCCAGCCATGTTGGTGAAGGCTTGTTGCACCAGCCATGTTGGTGATGGTTTGTTGTCCCAGCCACGATGGTGAAGGTTTGTTATTCTAGAACCTATGTTGTTTTGACCCACCTCATGGCGAGAGAAAACCGCATGACGCTCTCACCCACAAGACTATCAAATCCTACAAAAATCATGCATCCAGCAGAGCTAGGTGTGTTACCGTGATCCGAGGACATTCGGTGGGCCAAAACAACATGGGTTTGAATCCTTGGCAAGTTGCAGTGTTGTTATTGATCAATACACTCGTTCGTGGTTACAAATATATATATATATATATATATATATATATATATATATATATATATATATATATATATATATATATATATATATATATATATATATATAGTTTCATTGAATCTCTGCAAGAAAATCTTCTCCACCTCTCTTGCGTGTACCTGCCGTGTTCAGATCAGACCTAAAGCCATTTGCATACTAAAACTAGCTCGTCCTTTCGCACCTAAATCCAATTTGGCTCTCTCCTCTGAAATACTGTTTAGCTTCCCTGAAACTCACAGACGGTGCGATATTTAAGCGGAGAGACTGTTAGAATGCGTACGAGAGGGATCTCTGTTATATATATATATATATATATATATATATATATATATATATATATATATATATATATATATATATATATGTGCGTGTGTGTGTGTGTGTGTGTGTGTGTGTGTGTGTGTTGTGTGTGTAGTGTGTGTGTGTAGTGTGTGTGTGTAGTGTGTGTGTGTGTGTGTATGTGTGTGTGTGTGTGTGTGTAATTACCAAATACCAATTTGTTATTATTTTTTAGTTTCCATTAGTTACAGCACTTACTAATTCCTGCTTTAATGCATTTCACTGGTAAATCACCCTATTTGAGAAGAAAAATTTTCTTCCTTCTACTACTCTACACGTCTCCTGCCGACAGTATATAAGTCTCCACACTGTCGCTTGTTTTCCACATTGTTTCAGACTATGAAACAGAATTCTTCTCCAGGCTGAAGGACTGGCAACCTCAAATGTACAGCTTCAAGGGTGATGGACTGATTATATCGTCTTCACATCTCTACTGCTTCTGCCTACTTTGTGTACTCGACTGAAGAAGCCTACTGTGTGACTCACGAAATCGTAATGACACGATTGCGACGGTCTGGAGTTTTGAGACTTTGACCGCGGGTTCTAATCCCGCCCGTGGTATGGTAAGCCTACTGTGTAGGCGAAACGTATCGGAATAAAGATGCCTAAACATTGCGTATGTATCTAACTTACCAAAAGCATAGCCTACTCAGTCAGGAAACGAGTTATCTAAAGACATGACTAGAAGGGCGGGAAGGGAAGGTTCCTTGCCTTTCCTATTCTCGTGGCATGAATTCCTTCTATCATCTGATACTGTCACATTTAAGCAAATAGAATGGCAAGATAGGCAGCGCCTCTGATGGAAAATGTCATGCGCCGGCAAAATACAGCGACAACAATCGCTGAGAATACAGCACCTTAGGATCCCTGTTGCTTATGTGGAACTGAGTCCGCGAAAAACAGAGGTCACCCTTTTCTACACTAACATAGTTATTGATATATAAATGACGAATGGCTAATCCCATAAGGAACATAAATAACTCAGTGGCTTCCACACTGGTACAACCGAAGGGCACGGGTTCAATCCTGGGGCAAGTGGATACGCTGTGTTTTCCTACACCTGCTACCAATGATCACCTAGCAGTGAACAGGTACCTGGGTGTTAGCCAACTATAAACAGGTACCTGGGTGTTAGCCAGTTGTAAACAAGTACCTGAATGTTACCCAACTGTAAACAGGTACCTGGGTATTAGCCAAGTGTAAAACAGGTGCCTTGGTATTACCCGACTATAAACAGGTACCTGGGTGTTAGCTGACTGTAAATAAGTACCTGGGTATTAGCCGACTGTGAGCAGGTACCTGGGTATTAGCCGACTGTGAGCAGGTACCTGGGTGTTAGCCGACTACACTAGGTCGCATCTTTGAGAGGATGGTGGAAGTACACCATAAACAGGGACAGACTTTACAAAATAAATCTATGTACCAATAACCATCTTTCTTTTCAGAAGACTATAATCTTTCCAGTGGTTCTGGATATTTGCCAGAAATTAACGTTGACATGCGGTTTGTTTCCCGTCTTGATAGTTTCCAGAGCAACTTCGCCTGATTACATCGTGACAATCACCAAATCTTTAAGTTTCCGAGAGAATGCGTGGGAAGGAAACTGGGTTTGTTTACCTCTGAGGGAAGGGACGGTGGGCGTCTACAATGTTGGTTCTGTTTACCTCTTTTCTCTGTCCATATTTACCCTGGCTCTCCCGTACAGCTCCCATCATCCTTTAAGCTCCTCCTTAACCCGGATTTTCTGGGAACGGTGTGCAATTGTAATACAAAATTTTCTTTTTTTTTCAGAAATAGCTTCTTGCAAAAGTCTTTCCATGGCAACAGCTCAGGGATTCAAGGAACGGATTAACTAGAAAACTGAGTACAAGTCTTTGTTCATGATGGAAGCAACAACGGCAACAACAGCAACGGCAACAACAGCAACGGCAACAACAGCAACGGCAACAGCAACGGCAACAACACCAACGGCAACAACAGCAGCGGCAACAACAGCAACGGCAACAACACCAACGGCAACAACACCAACGGCAACAACAGAAACAACAGCAACGGCAACAACAGCAACGGCAACAACGGCAACAACAGCAACGGCAACAACAGCAACGGCAACAACAGCAGCGGCAACAACAGCAACGGCAACAACAACAACCAGAAAAAGAAGAGCAGGAGCGAGAAGAAAAACAACAACAAAAATAACAAGAACAGGGACAACAATAGCAACAAAAACAAAAGCAATAACAAGCAGAACAAAAACAAAAAAAGCAAGAAGAAAAAGTTTTCCTTCTCTTTTCTGAGTATTTTCTACAGAAGGGGTTACTATCCTCTTGCTCCCGGCATTTTAGTCGCCTCATACGACACGCATGACTTACGGAGGAATGATTCTTTTCCACTTCCTCATGGAGAATAGAGGAAAATAAAGAAGAACAAGAACTATTAAGAAAAATAAAAATCTAGACGTATGTATGTATATACATGCATGTACATGCCTGTGTAGTGTGACCTAAGTGTAAGTAGAAGTAGCAAGACGTGCCTGAAAACTTACATGTTTATGAGACAGAAAAAAAGGACACCAGTAATCCTACCATCATATAAATCAGTTAAAGGTTACTGTTTCACATTCACTTGGCAGGAAGGTAGTACCTCCCTGGATGTTTGCTGTCTACCAACCGAGCCTCTGGCAAGACAGTGGTGGAGTGAATGATGATGAAAGATTTTTCTTTTACGGGTCACCCTGCCTTGGTGGGAGACGGCCGATGTGTTAATAAAAAATAAAATATTTATTTATAATAAAATTCACTTCTCGTGGTGGAGTATGACAGGTATACCATCCTGCGTGGAGTATGACAGGTATACCATCCTGCGTGGAGTATGACAGGTATACCATCCTGCGTGGAGTATGACAGGTATACCATCCTGCGTGGAGTATGACAGGTATACCATCCTGCGTGGAGTATGACAGGTATACCATCCTGCGTGGAGTATGACAGGTATACCATCCTGCGTGATGGAGTATGACAGGTATACCATCCTGCGTGGTGGAGTATGACAGGTATACCATCCTGCGTGGTGGAGTATGACATGTATATCATCCTGCGTGATGGAGTATGACAGGTATATCATCCTGCGTGGAGGAGTATGACAGGTATATCATCCTGCGTGGAGGAGTATGACAGGTATATCATCCTGCGTGATGGAGTATGACAGGTATATCATCCTGCGTGGTGGAGTATGACATGTATATCATCCTGCGTGATGGAGTATGACAGGTATATCATCCTGCGTGGAGGAGTATGACAGGTATATCATCCTGCGTGATGGAGTATGACAGGTATATCATCCTGCGTGGTGGAGTATGACAGGTATACCATCCTGCGTGGTGGAGTATGACAGGTATATCATCCTGCGTGGTGGAGTATGACAGGTATACCATTCTGCGTGATGGAGTATGACAGGTATACCATCCTGCGTGGTGGAGTATGACAGGTATACCATCCTGCGTGGTGGAGTATGACAGGTATACCATTCTGCGTGGAGTATGACAGGTATACCATCCTGCGTGGTGGAGTATGACAGGTATACCATCCTGCGTGGTGGAGTATGACAGGTATACCATCCTGCGTGGTGGAGTATGACAGGTATACCATCCTGCGTGGTGGAGTATGACAGGTATATCATCCTGCGTGGTGGAGTATGACAAGTATACCATCCTGCGTGATGGAGTATGACAGGTATACCATCCTGCGTGATGGAGTATGACAGGTATACCATCCTGCGTGATGGAGTATGACAGGTATATCATCCTGCGTGATGGAGTATGACGGGTATACCATCCTGCGTGGTGGAGTATAACAGGTATATCATCCTGCGTGGAGTATGACAGGTATACCATCCTGCGTGGTGGAGTATGACAGGTATACCATCCTGCGTGATGGAGTATGACAGGTATACCATCCTGCGTGATGGAGTATGACAGGTATATCATCCTGCGTGGTGGAGTATGACAGGTATACCATCCTGCGTGGTGGAGTATGACAGGTATACCATCCTGCGTGATGGAGTATGACAGGTATATCATCCTGCGTGGTGGAGTATGACAGGTATACCATCCTGCGTGGTGGAGTATGATAGGTATACCATCCTGCGTGATGGAGTATGACAAGTATACCATCATGCGTAGTGGAGTATGACAGGTATACCATCCTGCGTGATGGAGTATGACAGGTATACCATCCTGCGTGATGGAGTATGACAGGTATACCATCCTGCGTGATGGAGTATGACAGGTATACCATCCTGCGTGATGGAGTATGACAAGTATACCATCATGCGTAGTGGAGTATGACAGGTATACCATCCTGCGTGATGGAGTATGACAGGTATACCATCCTGCGTGATGGAGTATGACAGGTATACCATCCTGCGTGATGGAGTATGACAGGTATACCATCCTGCGTGATGGAGTATGACAAGTATACCATCCTGCGTGGTACAGTATGACAGGCATACCATCCTGAGTGATGGAGTATGACAGGTACGCCATCCTACGTGGAGTATGACAGGGCTATCATGCGTGATGAAAATGAGAGGGCTATCATCCTGCATGATGGAGTGTGACAGGGCTATCGTCCTGCATGATGGAGTGTGACAGGGCTATCATCTCTGCATGGAGTGTGACAGGGCTATCATCTCTGCATGGAGTGTGACAGGGCTATCATCTCTGCATGGAGTGTGACAGGGCTATCATCTCTGCATGGAGTGTGACAGGGCTATCATCTCTGCATGGAGTGTGACAGGGCTATCATCTCTGCATGGAGTGTGACAGGGCTATCATCTCTGCATGGAGTGTGACAGGGCTATCATCTCTGCATGGAGTGTGACAGGGCTATTATCCTGCATGATGGAGTATGAAAAGGCTATTATCCTGCATGATGGAGTGTGACAGGGCTATCATTGTGCACGATGGAGTGTGACTAGGCTATCATTCTGCATGATGGAGTGTGACGGAGGCATCATCCTGCATGATGGAGTGTGACAGGTCTATCATCCTGCAAGATGGAGTGTGACAGGGCTTTCATCCTGCATGATGGAGTGTGGCAGGGCTATTATCCTGCATGGAGTGTGACAGGGCTATTATCCTGCATGATGGAGTATGACAGGGCTATCACCCTTCATGATGGAGTGTGACAGGGCTATTATCCTGCATGATGAATTATGACAGAGGCTATCATTATGCATGAAGGAGTGTGACAGGGCTATCATCCTGTGTGATGAGGTATAACAGGGTTATCATCCTGCGTGAGAGTATGACAAGGCTATCATCCTGCATAATGAAGCATGACAGGGCTGTCATGCTGCCTGACTAACGATGACAGGAAAGCTATCATGCGTAATGGAACATGACTGGATAATCCATCTACGCATTGGTGTGACAAGCAAATATAGTTCTTACAGAAGTCTATTATAATACGTAAAATGCAGCGTATTTAATTTTGTTTAAAAGGTCTTATCTACATGGAGGGTATTTCAGGGGTCAGCGCCCCCGCGGCCCGGTCCGTGACCAGGCTTTACATTATGCTAGGAAATAACTTTAATGCATAACTTTTTGGCTGTTTATTTATCTTGTTTTCATGTCGCGCGTGAAGGAGTGTGTGAGGGTGTGTGTGAGGGAGGATGTGAGGGTGTGAGGGAGTGTGTGAGGGAGGATGTGAGGGAGTTTGTGGGGGTGTGAGGGAGTGTGTGAGGGAGGGTGTGAGGGAGTGTGTGAGGGAGGATGTGAGGGAGTTTGTGGGGGTGTGAGGGAGTGTGTGAGGGAGTGAGGGAGTGTGTGAGGGAGTGTGTGAGGGAGTGAAGGAGTGTGTGAGGGAGTGTGTGAGGGAGGGTGTGAGGGAGTGTGTGAGGGAGTGAGGGAGTGTGTGAGGGAGGGTGTGAGGGAGAGTGTGAGGGAGGATGTGAGGGAGAGTGTGAGGGTGTGAGGAAGAGTGTGAGGTAGGATGTGATGGTGTGAGGGAGTGTGTGGGGGTGTGAGGGAGATGTGAGGGTGTGAGGGAGTGTGTGGGGGTGTGAGGGAGTGTGTGAGGGAGGGTGTGAGGGAGTGTGTGAGGGAGAGTGTGAGGGTGTGAGGAAGAGTGTGAGGTAGGATGTGATGGTGTGAGGGAGTGTGTGGGGGTGTGAGGGAGTGTGTGAGGGAGGGTGTGAGGGAGGATGTGAAGGAGTGTGTGGGGGTGTGAGGGAGTGTGTGAGGGAGGGTGTGAGGGAGTGTGTGAAGGAGGATGTGAGGGAGAGTGTGAGAGTGTGAGGAAGAGTGTGAGGCAGGATGTGGTGTGAGGGAGTGTGTGGGGGTGCGAGGGAGTGTGTGAGGGAGGATGTGAGGGTGTGAGGGAGTGTGTGAGGGAGGGTGTGAAGGAGAGTGTGTGGTAGGATGTGAAGGTGTGAGGAAGAGTGCGAGACAGTGTGTGAAGACAAGTGTGAGGGAGTATGTGAAGACGAGTATGAGGGAGGGTGTTAGGGAGTGTGTATGAGTGTGAGGGAATGTCTGAGTGAGTAGGGAGTCTATGAAGGAGTGTGAGTGAAAGTGTAGGGAGTGTATCAGCCAATGTGTTAGGGAAGGTGTAGAGAAAGTGTGTAGACAATGCTTGCAAGAGTGTGTTATCGTCTTAAGCTTAAGTAGGAGGTGTGAGGGAGTGTTAGCAAGGTCGAGTGTGAGGGAGAGTATGAGGAAGTGTATGTGTGAGGGAGAATATAAGAAAGGACGGGCATCAAGGAGAACGTGAGAGTGCGAGGAAGGGAGGACATAAAGAAGAATGTCAATAAATGGAATAAAATGACAACGAAGAAATAGAGAGTTCACTATGTCAAACCACGGAACGGGTGGTGTTTAAACTCATGCCAAAAGAGCTGTAAAACCCCAGGGCAGTGCGCTACCACTCGGCCAGGTGACTCGAATAACATTCATTGATGTTCAGCGTAGAAGATAACGTTGTCGCAAGCAGACAGTCCAACTCCCTTTCAACAGTCCGTCTAACAAATGTCAACTGGCTGACAGCTAAGATTCCTGGCAATCTATAACGTAATCGTCTGAAGTATATTAATATTCTAAATAGAAGATTTCTTAGCATATCAAGACAAATGGAAGTCTTATGTACTGTCAGAGATGGATATGTTGTGTAAACCGTCTTAGATGGGTTTGTTGTCTAAACCGTCTTAGATGGGTATCTTGTCTAAACTCTCAGATGAGTATGCTATCTAAACTGTCAGAGACTGGTATGTTGTCTAAACTGTCAACTCTCTTGCTTATCAGGGACCAAATGTCTCTCTCTCTCTCTCTCTCTCTCTCTCTCTCTCTCTCTCTCTCTCTCTCTCTCTCTCTCTCTCTCTCTCTCTCTCTCTCTCCTTTCAGCTAGGAGCCAATTGTCATCCGGTTTTATTGTCTAAACTCTCAGCTCCCTCTGTCCAACAAGGAGACTAATGTCGTCCACTTTTGCTGTCTAAACTATCAGCTTTTTCATTAAATGTCACACAGTCTCCTGGTTGTCTCAACTGTCAGCTCCCTCCATCTACCGAGGAGCCAAATGTCACCCTGACTTCTTGTACAGGAATGCGTCAGCTTTTCTGCATAGCAAATGTCACTAATTCTCCACGTAAACGTTTTGGTATTTAAAAGTTTTTTTCGGATGGATTCTATTAGATTTTGCAGATCTAAATCGGTGTACTTGTTGCACCGATGTATCTATAGGAGTTAGTATACATCTGAAACCAATATATATGCATCAACATATCTTATACGAATTATATGTAATTTATACATCATTAAATATCTGATATAAATGTATATACAAAATAATGCATCTGACATCTATGTATATGAATATAAATAAGTCTGAGACTGGTGTATATACATTAATATACATCTATCACAGTAAACAGAACAATATCGTCTTAGATTATTTTCTCATTATTACACATATTCTCTAAATACATTTCCACGTTTCTCTTATCAAAACTGAAAATCATAATAAAACGGGAAAAACGTGAGACACTGCCGGCGTTTTCATTAGGTATCCCGTTGCCCTAACATGAGAAAATCTTTAAACAAGTCTACAGAGCCTACCTACAAAACCACGTTTATGCGTTGTTTCCTGTGAGCCTATATTTTTTTTTTATTGAGTATTGAGGAGCGATTGGTGGAATGATGATGTAAAGAGAGTAGTAAGGGAGAAAAAGTTAGTATATGAGAAGTTTTTATAAAGTAGAAGTGATGCAAGGAGGGAAGAGTATATGGAGAAAAAGAGAGAGGTTAAGAGAGTGGTGAAGCAATGTAAAAAGAGAGCATATGAGAGAGTGGGTGAGATGTTATCAACAAATTTTGTTGAAAATAAGAAAAAGTTTTGGAGTGAGATTAGCAAGTTAAGGAAGCCTAGAGAACAAATGGATTTGTCAGTTAAAAATAGGAGAGGAGAGTTATTAAATGGAGAGTTAGAGGTATTGGGAAGATGGAGGGAATATTTTGAGGAATTGTTAAATGTTGATGAAGATAGGGAAGCTGTGATTTCGTGTATAGGGCAAGGAGGAATAACATCTTGTAGGAGTGAGGAAGAGCCAGTTGTGAGTGTGGGGGAAGTTCGTGAGGCAGTAGGTAGAATGAAAGGGGGTAAGGCAGCCGGGATTGATGGGATAAAGATAGAAATGTTAAAAGCACGTGGGGATATAGTTTTGGAGTGGTTGGTGCAATTATTTAATAAATGTATGGAAAAGGGTAAGGTACCTAGGGATTGGCAGAGAGCGTGCATAGTTCCTTTGTATAAAGGCAAAGGGGACAAAAGAGAGTGCAAAAATTATAGGGGAATAAGTCTGTTGAGTATACCTGGTAAAGTGTATGGTAGAGTTATTATTGAAAGAATTAAGAGTAAGACTGAGAATAGGATAGCAGATGAACAAGGAGGCTTTAGGAAAGGTAGGGGGTGTGTAGACCAGGTGTTTACAGTGAAACATGTAAGTGAACAGTATTTAGATAAGGCTAAAGAGGTCTTTGTGACATTTATGGATTTGGGAAAGGCGTATGACAGGGTAGATAGGGGGGCAATGTGGCAGATGTTGCAGGTGTATGGTGTAGGAGGTAGGTTACTGAAAGCAGTGAAGAGTTTTTACGAGTATAGTGAGGCTCAAGTTAGAGTATGTAGGAAAGAGGGAAATTATTTCCCAGTAAAAGTAGGCCTTAGACAAGGATGTGTGATGTCACCATGGTTGTTTAATATATTTATAGATGGGGTTGTAAGAGAAGTAAATGCGAGGGTCTTGGCAAGAGGCGTGGAGTTAAAAGATAAAGAATCACACATAAAGTGGGAGTTGTCACAGTTGCTCTTTGCTGATGACACTGTGCTCTTGGGAGATTCTGAAGAGAAGTTGCAGAGATTGGTTGATGAATTTGGTAGGGTATGCAAAAGAAGAAAATTAAAAGTGAATACAGGAAAGAGTAAGGTTATGAGGATAACAAAAAAATTAGGTGATGAAAGATTGGATATCATATTGGAGGGAGAGAGTATGGAGGAGGTAAATGTATTCAGATATTTGGGAGTGGACGTGTCAGCGGATGGGTCTATGAAAGATGAGGTGAATTATAGAATTGATGAGGGAAAAAGGGTGAGTGGTGCACTTAGGAGTCTGTGGAGACAAAGAACTTTGTCCTTGGAGGCAAAGAGGGGAATGTATGAGAGTATAGTTTTACCAACGCTCTTATATGGGTGTGAAGCATGGGTGATGAATGTTGTAGCGAGGAGAAGGCTGGAGGCAGTGGAGATGTCATGTCTGAGTGCAATGTGTGGTGTGAATATAATGCAGAGAATTCGTAGTTTGGAAGTTAGGAGGAGGTGCGGGATTACCAAAACTGTTGTCCAGAGGGCTGAGGAAGGGTTGTTTAGGTGGTTCGGACATGTAGAGAGAATGGAGCGAAACAGAGTGACTTCAAGAGTGTATCAGTCTGTAGTGGAAGGAAGGCGGGGTAGGGGTCGGCCTAGGAAAGGTTGGAGGGAGGGGTTAAAGGAGGTTTTGTGTGCGAGGGGCTTGGACTTCCAGCAGGCATGCGTGAGCGTGTTTGATAGGAGTGAATGGAGACAAATGGTTTTTAATACTTGACGTGCTGTTGGAGTGTGAGCAAAGTAACATTTATGAAGGGATTCAGGGAAACCGGCAGGCCGGACTTGAGTCCTGGAGATGGGAAGTACAGTGCCTGCACTCTGAAGGAGGGGTGTTAATGTTGCAGTTTAAAAACTGTAGTGTAAAGCACCCTTCTGGCAAGACAGTGATGGAGTGAATGATGGTGAAAGTTTTTCTTTTTCGGGCTACCCTGCCTTGGTGGGAATCGGCCAGTGTGATAATAATAAAATATTGTGGTGCTACCCTAGATTGGTTGATAGTTACACAGCGAGAACATGGAAGGGGACCAGACCGGCTGAGTGGTAGGGTGGGCCCTGAACACTGTAGTTGGCATACAAGACTCTCTACGTTTGGATTTCAGTGGGTTGGTACAGCAAGGTGTGTGTTTGTATGCTTGTAGGATGTTGAACAGAGGAAATGTACAAGTTGAAGCTTAACCAGGAATGATTCTATATACTATTCAATGGTGTCATTGGTTTACATAGTAGCTACTAAACCATACCACGGGCGGGGATAGAACCCGCGATCAGAGAGTCACAAAACTCCAGACCGACGCGCTACTTCCAGACACTTCCTCTATATCCAGAAACAGCGTCATAATAGCTGTTTCTTATATAGGAAGAAATTGAGACAAATTAAATACGAAATCCTTTGTAATTTTTAATATCTCCTATAATATCCAGTTGTCGTCTGTTTTGTAGACAAGACTCTCATATGTTTTGTAGACAAGACTCTCATATGTTTTGTAGACAAGACTCTCATATGTTTGAACAACAGTCTCTGAGTCACAGAAATATGCTGGATGACAGCGTCAATGCAGTTATTTCCAATAGTGTTGGTAAATGGCTCAGAGAACCAACAAGTTGATAAATTAGACATGCGTGCAACACTTGGGCATCCTTATTGTGGAAAAGTTTCGCCACCCAGTGACTTCATCAGTCAAATACAAAGAAGAAGAGTGAAGATCAGGAGATTAAGATAATCAGTCCCTCAGCCTGGAGTCGTTGTGTATCGACTCCAGGCTGAGGGACTGATGAAGCCTCTGTGTGGCCGAAAGTTTCCACAATAATGATACCAAGGTATAGCACATGTGTCTAATTTATCATCTGATAGTGATGGGTCAAGCCAGTTATTCAGCATACTGATAATAATCCTTATCCACTTATTGTCTTCGTGTACTGAAGAGGCTGCTGGAGTCTGGCTTGTAGACTGCTACTCTGAGTTTTCAGTGTTCACATTATACTCACTGATCATTGTACATTATCTTATAAAATTGAGGATTCTCGTGCTTATTTTTAATGATTCGTTTATGTCGCCCGTGTATTAAGTATTGCGTTGGGAAGGGAGGGAAGACGTTGCTGGTATATGCATTGCATTTAATGGGGGGTTTTCAGCTCGCTTCGATTTGCAATATTTGCAACATTTGCGTTCATCCAGACAGCTCACAGAGCATGAGCTGGTATGTTGCTAACACTGTGTGGCATGTTGCGAGATTGGAATGGCGCATCCCAAAGCCGTGATGGTGAAGTCAGGTCTTTCAAGAAAATAACGCAGAAGGTAATGTTTATCACTTGCATTAGGAAGCAGCATCAATAATATTCTGGCTTCAAGTCAATGACTAGTGCAGAACTTACCCTGGATTACTTCAGGCATGATGAGAGATCTGACAGTCGTTTCGCAGAACAGTTTTGCATATTAAAACATTGATGCCATTGTCGTCTTGGCGCAAGTTGTCAAGGGCTTTAATCTCTCTCAAGTCTGCGGTTTATGTTGCTTACATTATCATCGTTCATTCCTACTTCTATATTTACATTGCTTACAGACGATGAAGGGAACGGTAAGGGGCGAAGGGAAGGCAGATATGAGGAAGGGATAAGTGAATGGAGAGAGGGTGGCAGGGAAGGAAAAGAGGAAAATGAAAATGATGAGAAAGGGAAGGAGGAACGGAATGGATAGAGAGGGAACAGTGTATGGAGGGAACAAGTAAAGGAGGGTTGGGATGAATTATGAAGACTGGGAGGGATAGAGAAAGGTGTTGCTATATACAGAGGTGAACATTATGCAGTAACCGCGAGCAAGCGAAACAAGATGCAAAACAACCTCGTGGGAGTTAAAGGATAGCTATAGGCCTTTCGTATTGCAATCAGCACATCTTCAGCAGCCTGCAGTGTTTCAGTAATGAGTAGAAAATCCAGGTAGATTCCACCACGGGAGAGGTGAACATAAACATTAGGTTTCTGATGGAAATTAACATTGATTCAACCAACCCTATTCACTAATCCAGTTTAACATTAAAAATTAGTTTCTAATCATAGGAACTCCCATTAAAACTCACACTATCAAATAAAAATTATTTTTACTGAACGCACATTGAATTAAAATAATCTTATGTAATAATTTCGTGTTTCAATTAATTAATATAAACATGGGACTAAAAGTTATAATGGATTACACACACACATGTAAATTTAATAAACAATGATTTCAACAAATTGCTTTTATATATACAGATGAGTGTATCTCCCTGAATGCGTAAACGCCAAGAGCAACTGTGCGTGTATACCTGGAGGAGAGTATATCACAATATGCATATACTTCAGTTAAGATTTTTTTTTTAACTCTGGATTAAGGATTAAAGGGTATTTAGATATGGTGAACAAGTTACATACAACAATAATAAAACTGTGGTCAGGGATGAGCTGAAACATTGACGACAGAATGTGTTAATGAAGAAACATAAACACTGGACACCAGCTAGTGTACTTATTGTTCTGGATGTCCATAATGTTCCAAGTTGCTACAACAAAGGTTTACATCTGAGCCTGTAGCTGGTGCAGGGAAGATAATGTGGTACAGGGAAGATAATGTGGTACAGGGAAGCTAATGTGGTACACAAAGCTATTGTAATAAAGAGAAACTAACGTAGTACAGGAAAAATAAATATTGTAGAGGGAAGGTAATGTGGTTTAGTAACAAGATTAAGCACCCTTACGTCTGTTCGATAATGTTTGTGTACGAATCCGATAAGATACTGGATTCTTTTTATTAGGCTCGGAGGACACGATGTCTAGCTCTTATGCAATGTTATATAAATTATTCTTGTTCTTCAGGGTGCTCTGTTCTAACAAGAAACTAAAAGGCAGACTATAAATTACCCAGAACGAGATGGAGAGATTCATCCTGGTTATGGGTCCAACAGAGTACACAGCCCAGAATGAATTACAGTCACTGGAAATGCTTAATACTGAAGACATATTTACAAATTTTTTCACAGTGTCCGGAATATCTTGATGTAAATATTCCCAAGGTTAGGAACTAAAGTCAGTACGGCATTAGTGGTAAGGGAACAATTTTTTTCGGTGTTGTACCTACGGTAGGTAGCCAGGCCTCAGAAATCTACAAGACAACAATAAAGGAGTGGAACGTTGTCTCATCTTAAACCAGAGAGTTAAAAGTTACTTAATGAATAAATTTACAGAAAAAGAGGAAAATTATTCTTCGTATAACTGATATTCATATTACTGAAATACTCAGATTTCTTCTTGTTGCTCCACGTGTGATTTATTCTCATGTATTTGATTTACTTTATCGTACTCGTACTTTATCTATTCTTATTATAATTCATTTTTATGTATTTGATTCAGTTTGGTTTATTTATATTGTTAATAATTATGACTGATATATAGTGGATCTAATATTTAGGCTCGTGGCTTGGTTGGTAGCGTCCTCGGTACTCACACTGAGCGTCCGCGATTGATTCCCGGCACGGGTGTAACGTTGGGCATATTTTCTTATACCTGCTGCCCCTGTTCACCGAGAAGTACCTGGGTGTTAACCGACTAGTGTGGGTCGCATCCTGGGGGGTCAAGATTAATTTCCCCGAAGTGAACCCCCAGTCAAAGTAAGTCACTAAGATTTTTTTTGTGTTTTCTTAAGTACTTTACACGTTTCTATTTAAGATAATTGTAATCATTCTAAATATTGTGTAAAACTTTCCCTAAAATGCTTACAAGGACCCCGATGTGGCCTGGTGGCTAAAGCTCCCGCTTCACACACGGAGGGCCCGGGTTCGATTCCCGGCGGGTGGAAACATTCCGACACGTTTCCTTACACCTGTTGTCCTGTTCACCTAGCAGCAAATAGGTACCTGGATGTTAGTCGACTGGTGTGGGTCGCATCCTGGGGGACAAGATTAAGGACCCCAATGGAAATAAGTTAGACAGTCCTCGATGACGCACTGACTTTCTTGGGTTATCCTGGGTGGCTAACCCTCCGGGGTTAAAAATCCGAACGAAATCTTATCTTACAAGGACCTCACTGGAAATACAAGTACCCCAGTGGAAATACCAAGGACCCCAGTGGAAATACAAGGACCCCAATGGAAATAAGCCACTTTGACTTTTTCTTGCTATGTTTGATGGTTTTACTTATGTTGACCAGTACCTAAATAAACTTAATTACAAATTAAGCAAAGTATACCATATTTAAAGCCCCGAGATGATATTCTTAAGTCCCCGTTATAAAGTCCTCAGTCTGTCATTTTCTTTACAACAGAACAGATTCACGTTTTCTTCATTTAACCATGACTAAGTAATTTTCTGTTGCTGATCACATTTTTTTTTTTTAAATTATTTCTCATTATTATTATTATAATCAAGGGGGAAGCGCTAAACCCGGAGGATTATACAGCGCCTGGGGGGGGGGATGTGGAAGGCATTCAGGCTTAATTCGGGGAACTGGAGCACAGATCCAATTCCCTAAATCAAGAGCCCCTCACCAACATCAAGGAACCTTCCTTGAGGGGAAATTATTTCTCAGTTTCTCGTTTGTGGTGTTTCCTCTGGTAAAGTTCTTGACTCAAGCGTCTATATCATCTACTAGAAGTGCTCGGCTGCTCGTGGCTCAGCTGGTAGCGACTTCAGTTCAAATATTTAGGGATCAGGGTTCGAAATAAGTCAAGGATCCCAATGGAAATACGTTGAAGATCCCAATGGAAATACGTCGAAGCTCCCAATAGATATACGTCAAAGATCCCGATAGAAATGCATCAAAGATCCCAATGGAAATAAGTAAAAAATCTCAATGGAAATAAGTACCACTGTCTTGACATTTTTTTTTTTTGGGGGGGGTTATCCTAGGTAATTTACACTATGTATGATAATTGTATTTATGTGAACCCGGACCCTCTCCGAACTTGGCGAGGATCCGGGTTCGATTCCCGGCGAGGGTAGAAACATTGGGCGTGTTTCCTTACACCAGTTGTCTATGTTCCCCATTAGTAAAATAGGTACCTGGCAGTTAGTCGACTGGTGTGGGTCGCATCCTGGGAAAAAAAACTGACCTAATTTTCCCGAAATACTCTGCATAGGGTGATACAGGCTAGGACCCTGGGTGGCTTTAAAAGGAGATTGGACAAATATATAAGTGGGAGGGACTGGGATTGATTGTTGTCGTGAGTACGTTAGTAAATTCTTGGGTAGCTTTGGGTAGTGGTGGTTTTGATGAAGACCTGCCTTGTATGGGCCAGTAGGCCTTCTGCAGTGTTCCTCCATTCTTATGTTCTTATAATAATCGGCTTTCTATATAGTAGTATGTCAATAATATCAGCTAGACCTGTGTACCTTGTACATGTACTTATAGTAAATAAAGATATAATTTGTGGAAAATTTTTAATTTTCCGAAACTATAGTGCCTAATAGGTGTTTAATGTGTCTATATGGGTCAAAAATGTATTTGAAAATAAGAGTAGAACCAAGAGTTCCCTTTGCGCATGCGCGGATGTGCGGGGGGGAGAGGCGCGGATTGTTTTGAATGTGGTGAAGAAGCTGAGAAAGCATGGAACCACGAAATTGACATTCACGGCGGCCTAAGGATTAATATAGGCCTCATTTCATAATAAGAAGTGTCGTAACTGTTCCTGGTGGAGAGTGAGGGAACGTGATTTACGGGACCACGGTATTAGAGTGGTAAAAAGTGTGATAAGAGTAGGACCGGGTGTCAGGTGCACGGCCAGGGTGTGTCCAGGGGACATACCCGTGTGTTAATCCTCGCTCATCGGCCTCAGATCTTAATGGAGTGACCTCTAATTTGTATAATAGTTATGAGACGTTAAATCGTCTTGTGAATGGTAATGTAATCAGTGATAATAACATTGAGTTAAGAGAATGCGGGATGTGAAATAGATCGCCTTGCTCCGAGTGAACGTGTGACTCTCGTACCGGGGATAATGGAGATTTATGGAATCACGACTTCTAACCGGGACAAACCAACGGATACCTCGTCCTGCCGGAATGAGAACCGTGTCGGTGTAGCAGGACATCGAAACTGAGATGGTGAATGGAAGAAATAAGGAGTATCAATCACCCACAGTTAAGTAACCCTTCTAGTTATAACAAACTTATGCTGGCCAGTTGTGTTATGTTGTAATTAGATAGGTTATGAGTGATCCAACTACATCAAGTGACCACCAGAGAACATCTGACTTAAGAAATCGTAATGACACGATTGCAAATAAACCATACCCCCGGCCGGGATTGAACCCGCGGTCATAGAGTCTCAAAACTCCAGCCCGTCGCGCTAGCCACTAGACCAGCTAGCCACAATAAGATTCATCCAACTAGGTATATTTCTACACCATAGGAAAGTTAGCACAGGCACCTCTGTGACCACAAATGCAAGTTTTTACAGACGAATCTCCAGCTAGCGTGGCCGTGACGAACTCTAGCTCAAGTCCCTTCACTGCCGTCAACATGACTTAAGAAATCGTAATGACACGATTGCAAATAAACCATACCCCCGGCCGGGATTGAACCCGCGGTCATAGAGTCTCAAAACTCCAGCCCGTCGCGCTAGCCACTAGACCAGCTAGCCACAATAAGATTCATCCAACTAGGTATATTTCCACGCTAGCTGGAGATTCGTCTGTAAAAACTTGCATTTGTGGTCACAGAGGTGCCTGTGCTAACTTTCCTATGGTGTAGAAATATACCTAGTTGGATGAATCTTATTGTGGCTAGCTGGTCTAGTGGCTAGCGCGACGGGCTGGAGTTTTGAGACTCTATGACCGCGGGTATGGTTTATTTGCAATCGTGTCATTACGATTTCTTCGAGTCATGTTGACGGCAGTGAAGGGACTTGAGCTAGAGTTCGTCACGGCCACGCTAGCTGGAGATTCGTCTGTAAAAACTTGCATTTGTGGTCACAGAGGTGCCTGTGCTAACTTTCCTATGGTGTAGAAATATACCTAGTTGGATGAATCTTATTGTGGCTAGCTGGTCTAGTGGCTAGCGCGACGGGCTGGAGTTTTGAGACTCTATGACCGCGGGTTCAATCCCGGCCGGGGGTATGGTTTAGAGAACATCTGGTAAGTGGTGGGATTATGTATAAATGTTTTCCTTGATGGATGTATCCAGGTGTATCCTACCCCCCTCCCCTTCATTCAGCTAAACTAATATAATCTATACAGTCCACAATTAATTAGTAGCACCGTACTTGTGGGTGCTACCCAATCCATACTGGTCTCGGATAGATATGGATAAGATTGTGAGGTCGAGGGGACCACTTGGTGCGACCAGGGGTGGTTAAGTTTTCTCACATGTCTACACGGGGTGACTACGGTAAACAATATGATTGTCTCCCAATGAGATTACTGGTATGTATATAATGTTGAGGTACATACAGGTAAGCACCCTAGAAAATTTTCCATATAATTATTATTATTATTACCTGTGCCTAAATAAACTTATTAAATCCGGACAAGTAGAAACGTTGGACGTGCTTTCTTATACACTTATTTACAGTGATCTGTTTTACAAGTTAATTTTATTCCTATCTCAGGTATACTACTGAACTCTCGTGTGATGCCCATAACGTCTACTAACACCCAGGTACCTACTGACTGCTAGGTAATCAGGTTCAGAATGATTTTTGCGAAATTATTGCATACACAATTTTTCTCTTGCCTTATTCGGCAAAAAGAGCGTTGCTATTTAAGCCAAAATCACAAGTTTTACCTTTTCGGCACGACAAAAAACTGCTCCTAATAAATGAGTTTAATCTCATAATCCACAATAAGATACAGCAATAGAAGGGTCAATCTTTTCACTTATTTTCCTAACTTTCGTTATTAATATACAGGGAATAAATGCGAGTTTTCCACTGGTCTACAGCCAGCAGTAACAGCCTGGTTGATCAGGCTCTGATCCATCAGGAGGCCTGGTCACAGACCGGGCCGCGGGGGCGTTGACCCCCGGAACTCTCTCCAGGTAAACTCCAGGTCTACTAGACGTCCTGCTATAAATTCATACAGTACTCCAAGTCTTTCTTAAGCCCCAAGGACCGTTTGGAGTTCGTTTTGTCTAACTTCATTAGTTCCATTACATCTTTTCTTACTTTTCTTCCTCTCTTTTTCCCTTCCTTGCCTCTCTCGTCTATATATATATACTGACTCCCTCACTCTTTTCTGTTAGTGTGACGTTGTAAATGGTCCGAATCGGACCGAAACTTTGTCGTCAGCTCCTCTCTCGTATTTGCGGGTTGTGTGTGTTTTGTTCCAGTCAGGGTATTGTGCATTATTACTCTTTATTACATCTTTCTTTGATGATGTCCAGTGCTTGTTCATCTGTTCTCTTCTTCCCTCTTTTCCGAGGCTACCCTGATTATACTATGAAGATCTTAAATATTACATTCAATTTTGTGTATTTGCCTCCCTTATTCAATCTTATTACAATCTCATAAGTTATTTTTATTTCCGTGTAGCTGTACACAGTTTCATGTGTACTCACCTAGTTGTGGTTGCAGGGGTCGATTCATAGCTCCTGGCCCCGCCTCTTCACTGATCGCTACTGGGTCACTCTCCCTGAACCATGAGCTTTATCATATCTCTGTTCATACCTGTGTGTGTGTGTGTGTGTGTGTGTGTCCAAATCTTCATTAAAGAGAAAAGAACAACACTAAGCGCAAAACCAGCGAGCTTGTCGTGCCTCACACATCGTGAAACTAGCTCTGGGAACCCATATAATAATTCCTTACAAGGAATGGTTGCTGATTCCTCGGCCCTCATAACGTATTACCTAATCCTATTACACGCATTCTGCTCCCTGGAAATACACACATTCCGTGCAACAATCCCACTCAGATTATTCTTGCTCCTACGCCACTCTGTGAACCATATAATCAAGTTTATCGCGTCGACAATTATATTATTCAACGTCAGGAAACACGTACGGGCGACGTTGAGGGTTAAGGTTATTTGTACGTTTTGTAGGTATGATCGTGTAGTCACCTAGTTGAGGTTGCAGGGGTCGAGTCCAAGCTCCTGGCCCCTCCTCTTCACTGGTGTGTGTGTGTGTGTGTGTGTGTGTGTGTGTGTGTGTGTGTGTGTGGCAAACTGGCTGATGTTCATGTTTATATAAGTTTGGCATGACGGGTCCTGGCCCGGGTTTTCTTCATGTGGTGACCCGCCATGTGGTGACCCGCCATGGGGTTCCCGAAGGAGTGTCGGAGTTTGAACAAGTGATGTGCAGTTAGCCCTATGGCAGGGGCACGGTGAACGTTCATGTCAAGTGGAGTACCGTTTAGAGCCCTATGACAGCGATACGGTGAGTATGCTGTCTGAGCGTGACTCTTGTTTAGTTAGGGAGGAACCGTAGCATTGGAGTAGGTAACAGGACTTCAATGAATGAATCTTACAGGCTTTCGTTCAGTGCTCAATGATATCGTCTTCGCCAACCGCTTGCAACACCTCTTCCACTTTCTTCTTTCCCTTTCTCTCTCTCTTTCTCAAAGAAACGAGCGAACACACACACACACACACACACACACACACACACACACTGAACGGACATCATCTGTCATAGTTTGGGGAAATGATGACTCTTCCTGTTTATAGTAAAGGGAATAGAGAGAAAAACAAAGGCAAAAATAATATAGAAGTTTACCTGGCTAAGGGAAAGTTATATAAATTTAAGGATAAATTATCTAGAAAACTGCACTCATTTGTTTACAATATGGCGGATGGAACTAGATCAAGACACAACGCCTTTACCCGAGGATACCTGAAAAATACTTAAAGGATACTTCCGGGGGTCAGCGTCCCCGATGCCCGGTCCCAGACCAGGTCTTCCAGTAGATCAAAGCCTGACAAACCAGGCTGTTACTGTTGGTTGCACGCAGTTTAACGTATGAGCCGCAGCCCAGCTAGTCGGGAACCGATTTAAGGAACTTGTCCGGTTCCCTCTTGAAGACGACCAAGAAATCTAATGGATGGATAGACGGATCTACAAAAGAATAGAATGGGGTAACGGGAATTGATAGAAAATTGAATAAGGAAAATGTAACCTTGAAAAACCGAAATACAAATGGAAATATCAATTCTGCACCATGGAGCAGAACTTAAAGAAAAGAGAGGAAGAAGAACATGAAATGGAAAATAAATGTGTTAATATAACAAGGCCGAGGGGTAGGACACGGTGTGGAGGGTAGGAGACAGGGTGTCGAGGGTAGGAGACGGTGTGAGGGATAGGAGAAGGGGTGGGTTTGGAGGGTAGGAGACTGGGTGTAAAGGGTAGGAGATTGGGTATGAGGGGTAAGAGACGGTGTGGAGGGAAGGCGAAAGGGTGTGGAGGGTAGGAGACAGGGTGTCGAAGGTAGGAGACGGGGTGTGGAAGGTAGGAAACGGGGTGTGGAGGGTAGGGAACGGGGTGTGGAGGGCAGGAGACTGATGAAGCCACTGTGTGGCGAAACGTTCCTTCAATAAAGATTCCCATATGTTGCATAAGTGTCTCAATCTTCAACTGCTGTATAGCCCTTGTGGCTTAGCGCTTCTTTTTGATTATAATAATAATAATCAATCTTCAACTTGTCGGTTTTCAAAACCATCTATCACAGAAGTAGGTTATACCCAAGGAATATTGAAACGTTTCGCCTACACAATAGGCTTCATCAAACACAGGGAACATAAGAACATAAGTATGGAGGAACACTGCAGCAAGCCTACTGGCCCATACAAGGCAGGTACCAAGGATTCATAAAGAAAGAATTTGCTTCAATAAAGTATAAATAAACTCAGGTCATGAGAACACTACTGTAGGCAGCAAGCCTACTGGATATATATATATGTATATACCACATACAAGGCAGGTCTTTCTCTAAACCAAGGATTCCAACGTTTTTCCAAAGCTACCCAAGAATTTGCTTCAATACCTCAAGTACTAAATAAACTCAGTCCTTCTTAGTCATGAGAACACCGTACTGTAGGCAGCAGGAGCAGTGGTGAGGTAAACACACACACACACACACACACACATACACACATACACACATGTTCTCTATAAGATATATATATATGTATATACACACACACACGTTCTCTATATTAAACACACACACACACACACACACACACACACACACATACACACACACACACACACACATACACACACACACACACACACACACACCTTCTTCACGGCTGCTGCAACTAACCCATCTCTTTGGGAAGGACCTACTTCCACTGGGGAATCCCACCTACCAGTGACTGCCCTCGTCTGCTGCCCGTCCCATTCACTGACGCCTATAAAAAGCGCCACTTCTTGCCTTTGCTCCAGACTCTCCTCCACCACGACACACTACACACACACACACACACACACAATGTTCACTATAATACACACACATGTTCACTATAATACACACACAGATGTTTACTATAATACACACACAGATGTTTACTATAATACACACACAGATGTTCACTATAATACACACACAGATGTTTACTATAGTACACACACAGATGTTTACTATAGCACACACACAGATGTTCACTATAATACACACACAGATGTTTACTATAATACACAAGTGTTTACCATAAGACACATATTCACTGTAATACACACACAGATGTTTACTATAATACGCACACAGATGTTTACTATAATACACACACAGATGTTCACTATAATACACACACAGATGTTTACTATAGCACACACACAGATGTTTACTATAGCACACACACAGATGTTCACTATAATACACACACAGATGTTTACTATAATACACAAGTGTTTACCATAAGACACATATTCACTGTAATACACACACAGATGTTTACTATAATACACAGGTGTTTACTATAAGACACATGTTCACTATGATACACACACAGATGTTTACTATAATACACAGGTGTTTACTATAAGACACATGTTCACTGTAATACACACACAAATGTTTACTATAATACACACACACATGTTCACTATGATACACACACAGATGTTTACTATAAAACACACACAGATGTTTACTATAATACACAGGTGTTTACTATAAGACACATGTTCACTATGATACACACACAGATGTTTACTATAATACACACACATGTTCTCTGAAATACACACACAGATTTTCACTATATTACACACACACACACGTTCACTATAATATATATACATTATCACTATAATACACAATGTTCACTATATAAATTCCTAAAAAAAAGGTGCTTTTGGACTATTTTCTCATATAAACATTCCAGTATCGCTATGAAAACCAGCGAAGTTCCTACCAGTGTTAAAGTGGTCGAAAAAAACTGACAATATTTTATAATCCTCGTATAAAAACTGTATTTGTAAAATAATGGAACCAGAAATATTTGTCGTTAGTGGATCAATTGTCGTTCCTGAAAAATGGAAGAGGCCGGATAAAATCTAAATCTTCCTTGAAAAGTCAAAATGGAAGATAAGAGCCAACAAGGTATTGGAGGCCACTATTCTGAAAACCGATTGGTTCAATGTTTCGAACAGAGGTCTGATGGAGGGTAAGTTCTAGGCGGGCGATCTGGACCTAGATTCACTGGTTACATAGGCCGAAAAGTTTCAGTGGAAGCATAAGCTCCCGTGTTGCCCCTATCTCAAGATAAGATGGTGCAAGGGTTGGACCAAGTTAGGGAAAGTCAAAATTAGTGTGAACTCTTTCGTAGAAGCGGTCAGAAAATACGGGTCCATGCAACTTTTCGTTGGAAACATTGAGCTGAAGTTATCGTTTCAGCTGGTAACGTCGACACCAAGGTAAAGTTGTACGAAAACGATTGAAGCTGATGATGATGTAACAAGTGCGGTTGAAATCGACGTAAATGAGCTTTAAATGGCTGCCAACTTTAGCGAGAACGAAGCTAGCCTGTTGCCCAATAATGTCGTCAACGCAGAAAATAAAGAATGTATTGATGATGGAAATATAGCTAAAACAGAAGTTGACGCTGAACCCAAGAATGTTGAAAAGTAATCAAGCACAGAGTCCGAGGATGTCAAACACGCTTGCCAAGACAGAGTAAAAACTAACTATGGGGCCAGTCACAAGGACGACAGCACCGCAAAACAGGACTCTCAAAGAGATGGGACGAACCCAGTGGAAAATAGGGCGTACTCCATCATATCCAGTATTCTGAACGAGATTCCTTGCCTGCCCTTCCAGGAAGTCGGTATGAGGGTGAGGTTCAGGGATGCCTGCTGTCCTCGGCAAGAGGATAACCTGGAGTTACCTTACGAGGACGACACTACAATAACCCAGGATAAGTTTAGGGGAGTAGCAGTTATCTTCGTGGTGGAGATAAACCATGATTTAGAAAAATAGGACGTTTTACACAGCGTTATTGAAGCTATAGAAGCTAGCGATTCAATAGCAGATTCACAGATTCAATACGG
>NC_091369.1:13847968-13850468 GCF_038502225.1 Cherax quadricarinatus
TGGCACACACCACAAGTGAGACTGGTGATCAATTCCAGTCATTTATGTTAAAGTTCCGTAATAAAGATCAAAATCCAGTCTGACAATCAGTACATAAAAACATTGTCACTTTCTGCAAACCTGATCAAGTTGGCAGCAGCAGTTCAAAGGCGAATCTTTGAGAGAGGTGCCTTGATGCAAGGATTTGGAGCAACTCTTCCTTCATTTTGGAAAAACAAGTATACCATTCTTTCTATATACCAATGTTGCATGACCTCTTCAGGAATTAGAACTTCCATACATACCCACACACAGAGGCAGGAACCATATACAGTTTTAAGACGAGGTATGATTAAGCTCATGGAGCAGGCAGAGAGGGGACCTAGCAGGGATCAGTGCAGAGGCGGGACCATGAGATATGTATCGACCCTTGCAACTACATATAGGTGAGTACACACACACAATGAATGTTTGGACTATAAGGGAGTATGCAGTACCAGCATGGAGCCCCAACCTGCTCAAGCATGTAAGAAAAATTAGAAAAGCTCCCGAGGTTTGCCCGCTCATGGAAGGTTCCTTGATGTTGGTGAGGGGATCTTGATTTAGGGAATTTGATCTGTGCTCCAGTTCCCCGAATTAAGCCTGAATGCCTTCCACATCCCCCCTAGGCGCTGTATAATCCTCCGGGTGTAGCGCTTCCCCCTTGATAATAATAATAATCTCGAGGTTTGCAACAAGACTAGTCCCAAACCTGTGTTCGTTGAGTTATGAAGAGAAACTCAAGGAACGGAACCTAAAGCCTTCAGAAGAAGAATCAGGGAAATAATGATTACAACATATAAGATACTCAGAGGTTTTGACAAAGCAAAATGAAAAGACTTTTTGAAATAAGAGTCACAGGGGCGAGAGGTTATAGCTGGACGGTAAAGAAAAAAATGTCGAGTAGGGATGTATCGAAATACATGACAAGTTTCGGGATTTTTTCAACTCCCGGAGCCTGACCCTGGGACATATTTGCCTGGTGCTTAGCTGGTCCACAAGGCTGTTGTTGTTGCTGGACCACATATAAATCACAGACTGGCTGATCTGGCACTTGGTATAGACATTTATCCAGTTTCATTTTTAAGATCTCTAAGCAAACAGTGGTTAAATTCCCTTTTAAAAACATTTACCATTGATCTAATAATATATGCATAGTCTATTCTCTGCCTCACTGCTTACGACAACTGAACAATATTTGGTATTAAATATGAACAAATTTAGTTGTTAAAAATGTTCTGGTATTATTAGTTATTCCTGAATAGCGTCAATCGATTCAGGTTCTTGACTGAAGTGAATAATTTAGGCGAGCCTGCTAAATTATATAATTTAAATTATATAATATATAAATTATATAAAAGTTATATATTAAATAATTTAATATATATATAAATTATATAATATAATATATACATAATTTATATATTATATAATTTAATATATATAATTACCAATAATTACCAATGCTCCTCTATCCACTGACAATGGGACACGAGAGGTTCATCAAGTAAGTCAAGATAAACTAATCATTGTTTACAAGTTTATCAATGATAAAAGACTGGACTGTATACTGATAATCAGTGATGGGACGACACCAGAATTTTTGCCGATACGTATAGCAATATTTTGGCACATTTCTACTAACAATTTTTGCTGATACGTATAGCAATATTTTGGCACATTTCTACTAACAATAGTTAACAACAAACTGTAAGCTGTGTACAACCCAGTTCCAAATATTGTGACGAGTCGATATTTACATTTGGCTGACACGCAAGCAAGATTTTTTTTTTTCATTTATTTATTTCACGAGGTTAATGGAAAAACTCTCGGTACATTTATGAAATTTACGAAGCGAAAGATTAATTAGAAGCAGATTCAATACACGGTGTCGAGAGTAGGTATAGTAGGAGCAACGAGTCCAGGAGCCAATAATGCCGGCTGTTGTATTTTATGAGGCGGGGCCAGGCGTTGAGACTCCCCCCTTAACCCCAGCAAAGACATCAGCTCAACGAGTACACACACACACACACACACACACACACACACACACACACACACACACACACACACACACACACACACACACACACACACACAGTGTATACGCACTTGGTCTACCATTATTTATGGCATTACTTGGCAAGGCAGCTCGTGGAGATAAGTAATTCAGGTAGGCGGCTCTCTTCCCTTACCCTACATTCTTACATATCATATTCCTCGACCCAAATGTACTTCTCTTAGCACTGATAGGTTCTCATCCCCTTTACCTTCTGGATCAATTAATCTTCTGTCTCTACCTGAATGTTTATCTGTCTGTCTCTCTGTCTTTATCTCTCTCTCACCTCCCTCGGGTGTAGTGCTAGTCAGCAGGGTGATACTGTTGATCACATTAGGTAAGGGTAATTTATTTAATCGTGGCTCCCGTTCATTATGCCCTTCTTCTCTCCTTATTCGCTCTCTAATAACATCCCTCGGTTTA
>NC_091369.1:13855468-14002968 GCF_038502225.1 Cherax quadricarinatus
ATTACACTAGATCAGTGTGCCATAAAAAAAAACAATACCCAAAATGCTCCATTAAAACAGCCCACTATCTCAAAAGTACCCGTTGCTGCAACCACACTATTAAAAATAACCACAACCGCAAGACCACTATCAAAAACCTTACAAACTATAGGCACCATATTTAAAACACCACTGCTACTAAAAAAACACCCTTCTACTGCTTCCTGCTTCATTAAAAACACCGTTTTACTGCCCCTGCTCAATTAGAAACAGCGCAACACTTCAACCACTGTACAATTATAATGAATCTTAAACCAATACCCAGCCCACCTTTCCGCAGTAAAAATAGCTGACTTAAAAATACTGTATCTAGCGTCATTCAGTCACCATTCTACGCACATAACGGGAGGTGAAGGACGCCCTCGCATACACTTGTCACCTTTGGACTGATAAGTCCCCTGGAGCAAAATGTAGCTAGTCTTGCTTCACCTGGGTGCAACCCAGCAAATAACCTTGACGTCAGTGTAGCCAACATTTGCACGGCATTTTTAAGAGGATTATATATATATATATGTAATATATATATGTCGTGCCGAATAGGTAAAACTTGCAAGGCTCTTTTTGCCGAATAAAGCAAGCGAAAGGATATAGTTCCTTGATAATGTGAGAAGTCACGAAATCGCTTGGAATTATATATATATATATATATATATATATATATATATATATATATATATATATATATATATATATATATATATATATATATATATATATATATATATATGTCGTGCAGAATAGGCAGAACTTGCGAACTTGGCTTAAATAGCAACGATCATCTTGCCATATAGGACAAGTGAAAATTTGTGTATGCAATAATTTCGCCAAAATCATTCTGAATCTAAAGAAAAAAAAATATTTCACTGTGTTTGTTTAGTAGTATTAAACTACAGTAAACAAATCTAAAATATATTTAGTTGGGTTAGCCTAAAATAAATTGCTCTTGTTATAAGGTTAGGTAAGTTTTCTAAGATTCTTTTGGTGCAAAATTAAAACTTTTTATATTAACATTAATGAAAAAATGTATCTTTAAACGTATAAAAGAAAATTTCAGAAAGGACTTAATTTTAAATGAGTTCTTGCTAATTGACCAGTTTTACATATTCGGCACGATATATATATACATATATATATATATATATATATATATGTATATATATATATATGTATATATATATATATATATATATATATATGTATATATATGTATATATGATATGTATATATATATATGATATGTATATATGATATGTATATATGATAATATATATGATAATGGGAGCCCTTTGATTGAACTTTGTATAGAAAGGGGTTTAGTTATAGGTAATACATATTTTAAGAAAAAGAGGATAAATAAGTATACACGATATGATGTAGGGCGAAATGACAGTAGTTTGTTGGATTATGTATTGGTAGATAAAAGACTGTTGAGTAGACTTCAGGATGTACATGTTTATAGAGGGGCCACAGATATATCAGATCACTTTCTAGTTGTAGCTACACTGAGAGTAAAAGGTAGATGGGATACAAGGAGAATAGAAGCATCAGGGAAGAGAGAGGTGAAGGTTTATAAACTAAAAGAGGAGGCAGTTAGGGTAAGATATAAACAGCTATTGGAGGATAGATGGGCTAATGAGAGCATAGGCAATGGGGTCGAAGAGGTATGGGGTAGGTTTAAAAATGTAGTGTTAGAGTGTTCAGCAGAAGTTTGTGGTTACAGGAAAGTGGGTGCAGGAGGGAAGAGGAGCGATTGGTGGAATGATGATGTAAAGAGAGTAGTAAGGGAGAAAAAGTTAGCATATGAGAAGTTTTTACAAAGTAGAAGTGATGCAAGGAGGGAAGAGTATATGGAGAAAAAGAGAGAGGTTAAGAGAGTGGTGAAGCAATGTAAAAAGAGAGCAAATGAGAGAGTGGGTGAGATGTTATCAACAAATTTTGTTGAAAATAAGAAAAAGTTTTGGAGTGAGACTAACAAGTTAAGAAAGCCTAGAGAACAAATGGATTTGTCAGTTAAAAATAGGAGAGGAGAGTTATTAAATGGAGAGTTAGAGGTATTGGGAAGATGGAAGGAATATTTTGAGGAATTGTTAAATGTTGATGAAGATAGGGAAGCTGTGATTTCGTGTATAGGGCAAGGAGGAATAACATCTTGTAGGAGTGAGGAAGAGCCAGTTGTGAGTGTGGGGGAAGTTCGTGAGGCAGTAGGTAAAATGAAAGGGGGTAAGGCAGCCGGGATTGATGGGATAAAGATAGAAATGTTAAAAGCAGGTGGGGATATAGTTTTGGAGTGGTTGGTGCAATTGTTTAATAAATGTATGGAAGAGGGTAAGGTACCTAGGGATTGGCAGAGAGCATGCATAGTTCCTTTGTATAAAGGCAAAGGGGATAAAAGAGAGTGCAAAAATTATAGGGGGATAAGTCTGTTGAGTGTACCTGGTAAAGTGTATGGTAGAGTTATAATTGAAAGAATTAAGAGTAAGACGGAGAATAGGATAGCAGATGAACAAGGAGGCTTTAGGAAAGGTAGGGGGTGTGTGGACCAGGTGTTTACAGTGAAACATATAAGTGAACAGTATTTAGATAAGGCTAAAGAGGTCTTTGTGGCATTTATCGATTTGGAAAAGGCGTATGACAGGGTGGATAGGGGGGCAATGTGGCAGATGTTGCAAGTGTATGGTGTAGGAGGTAGGTTACTGAAAGCAGTGAAGAGTTTTTACGAGGATAGTGAGGCTCAAGTTAGAGTATGTAGGAAAGAGGGAAATTTTTTCCCAGTAAAAGTAGGCCTTAGACAAGGATGTGTGATGTCACCGTGGTTGTTTAATATATTTATAGATGGGGTTGTAAGAGAAGTAAATGCGAGGGTCTTGGCAAGAGGCGTGGAGTTAAAAGATAAAGAATCACACACAAAGTGGGAGTTGTCACAGCTGCTCTTTGCTGATGACACTGTGCTCTTGGGAGATTCTGAAGAGAAGTTGCAGAGATTGGTGGATGAATTTGGTAGGGTGTGCAAAAGAAGAAAATTAAAGGTGAATACAGGAAAGAGTAAGGTTATGAGGATAACAAAAAGATTAGGTGATGAAAGATTGAATATCAGATTGGAGGGAGAGAGTATGGAGGAGGTGAACGTATTCAGATATTTGGGAGTGGACGTGTCAGCGGATGGGTCTATGAAAGATGAGGTGAATCATAGAATTGATGAGGGAAAAAGAGTGAGTGGTGCACTTAGGAGTCTGTGGAGACAAAGATCTTTGTCCTTGGAGGCAAAGAGGGGAATGTATGAGAGTATAGTTTTACCAGCGCTCTTATATGGGTGTGAAGCGTGGGTGATGAATGTTGCAGCGAGGAGAAGGCTGGAGGCAGTGGAGATGTCATGTCTGAGGGCAATGTGTGGTGTGAATATAATGCAGAGAATTCGTAGTTTGGAAGTTAGGAGGAGGTGCGGGATTACCAAAACTGTTGTCCAGAGGGCTGAGGAAGGGTTGTTGAGGTGGTTCGGACATGTAGAGAGAATGGAGCGAAACAGAATGACTTCAAGAGTGTATCAGTCTGTAGTGGAAGGAAGGCGGGGTAGGGGTCGGCCTAGGAAGGGTTGGAGGGAGGGGGTAAAGGAGGTTTTGTGTGCGAGGGGCTTGGACTTCCAGCAGGCATGCGTGAGCGTGTTTGATAGGAGTGAATGGAGACAAATGGTTTTTAATACTTGACGTGCTGTTGGAGTGTGAGCAAAGTAACATTTATGAAGGGATTCAGGGAAACCGGCAGGCCGGACTTGAGTCCTGGAGATGGGAAGTACAGTGCCTGCACTCTGAAGGAGGGGTGTTAATGTTGCAGTTTAAAAACTGTAGTGTAAAGCACCCTTCTGGCAAGACAGTGATGGAGTGAATGATGGTGAAAGTTTTTCTTTTTCGGGCCACCCTGCCTTGGTGGGAATGGGCCGGTGTGATAATAAAAATAAAAAAAAAATATATATATATATATATATATATATATATATATATATATATATATATATATATATATATATATATATATATAGAATATTTCGATGTGTATTTATATCCATATTGAAATGTATATTTATATTTAAATGTATATATATAAATTTATATATATCTCTATCTGCTATTGACTGTATATACGTCACTTTAGTGAGAGCAATTTGGCTTCTAAATCGAAGTGATTTTATACCAGCGTTGTGTGATGGCTGTGTCATTTATTGGTCGATGACTGAATCTATAACTTACGAGAGAGAGAGAGAGAGAGAGAGAGAGAGAGAGAGAGAGAGAGAGAGAGAGAGGGAGGGAGGGAGGGAGAACTTCCCTAGGTGTCTTTGTACCGCCAGAGAGCACAGGTGTAACTACTGCTCATTACGGGTTTATGGTAGATGTAATGGTGGAGGTAGAGCGAAGGAAGGTAGGAGAGAGGGAGGGACGGAGGGAGGGAGGTAGAGATTGAGAAAAAAAAGGGAAAGGAGGAAAAGAGTGAGAGTGGAAGAAAGTAGGAAGAGAGGGATAAGGTGAAGATTAAGAATAAAGAGAGGGGGGAAGAGGTCGAGAGAGGGGGGGGGAGTGGAACAAGAGTGGGTTAAAAATAAGGCTAAAACAGAAAAAAAGAGAAAAGTAAGTTAGAGAACGAGGGTAGAAGAAACAGGAAGAGAGAAGAAAGAGGAAGAGAGAAGAAAGAGGAAGAGATAAGAAAAAGAAGGGGTGGCAGGAACGGAGAGAGAGAGAGAGAGAGAAAGAGGAGGAAGAGAGAAGACGGGGGAAGAAATGGGAAAGAGGAAAGGTAGAAGAAAGGGAGGGAGGGAGGGCAGGAGGAAAGAGAGAGAGAGAGAGAGAGAGAGAGAGAGAGAGAGAGAGAGAGAGAGAGAGAGAGAGAGAGAGAGAGAGAGAGAGAGACAGAGAGAGATAAAAGGTATTAGGAAGAAAGAATTCTGTTGTATAGAGTGGATCATGCTAACAGATATACGCAAAGTAGAAATATAGGTCAGACTAACACATGGAGGCAATTATAAACAGAGGTCGGAAGATTATATATATATATATAATATATATATATATATATATATATATATATATATATATATACATGTGTGTGTGTGTGTGTGTGTGTGTGTGTGTGTGTGTGTGTGTGTGTGTGTGTGTGTGTGTGTGTTTGTGTGTGTTTGTGTGTGTTTGTGTGTGTGTGTGTGTGTGTCTGTGTGTGTGTGTCTGTGTGTGTGTATGTGTGTGTGTGTGTGTGTGTGTGTGTGTGTGTGTGTGTGTGTGTGTGTGTGTGTGTGTGTGTGTGTGTGTGTGTGTGTGTATGTGTGTGTACTCACCTAGTTGTACTCACCTAGTTGTATTCACCTAGTTGTGGTTGCAGGGGTCGAGTCACAGCTCCAGCCCCCGCCTCTTCACTTGTCGCTACTAGGTCACTCTTCCTGTTCCATGAGCATTATCATTCCTCTTCTTAAAGCTGTATATGGATCCTGCTTCCACTACATCACTTCCCAGACTATTTCACTTCCTGACAACTCTGTGACTGAAGAAATACTTCCTAATATCCCTGTGATTCATTTGAGTGTTCAACTTTCAATTTTGACCCCTTGTTGCTGTGTCTCATCTCTGGAACATCCTGTTTCTGTCCACCTTGTCAATTCCACTCAGTATTTTATACGTCGTTTTCATATCCCCCGTATCTCTCCTATCCTCCAGTGTCGTCAGATCGATTTCCCTTAACCTCTCCTCGTAGGACATGCCCCTTTGTTGCAAATCTTTGCACTTTCTCTAATTTCCTTACATGCTTGGCTAGGTGTGGGTTCCAAACTGGTGCTGCATACTCCAATATATAGTCTTGACGCGCACGGTGTACAATGTGTGTGTGTGTGTTTGTGTGTACTCACCTATTTGTACTCACCTATTTGTGGTTGCAGGGGTCGAGTCCTAGCTCCTGGCCCCGCCTCTTCACCGGTTGCTACTAGGCCCTCTCTCTCCCCACTCCATGAGCTTTATCAAACCTCGTCTTAAAACTGTGTATGGTTCCTGCCTCCACTACGTCATTTTCTAGGCTATTCCACTGCCTTACAACTCTATGACTGAAGAAATACTTCCTACTATCTCTCTGACTCATTTGTGTCTTCAACTTCCAATTGTGGCCTCTTGTTTCTGTGTCCCCTCCCTGGAACATCCTGTCTTTGTCCACCTTGTCTATTACATGCAGTATTTTATATGTCGTTATCATGTCTCCCCTGACCCTCCTGTCCTCCAGTGTGGTCAGGCCGATTTCCCTTAATCTTTCCTCATAGGACATTCCCCTTAGCTCTGGAACTAACCTTGTCGCAAACCTTTGTACTTTCTCTAGTTTCTTGACGTGCTTTATCAAGTGCGGGTTCCAAACAGGTGCTGCATACTCCAGTATGGGCCTGACATACACGGTGTACAGTGTCTTGAATGATTCCTTACTAAGGTGTCGGAATGCTGTTCTCAGGTTTGCCAGGCGCCCATATGCTGCAGCAGTTGTGTGTGTGTGTGTGTGTGTGTGTGTGTGTGTGTGTGTGTGTGTGTGTGTGTGTGTGTGTGTGTGTGTGTGTGTGTGTGTGTGTGTGTGTGTGTGGTGTGTGATAGATAAATATATTCAGGTCGTACTCACATATGGTGACAGATTAGCCTCACAAGTTGCCTACAATTTTTTCCTGCGACATGTTGGGGAGCATGAGCCAATTAGGACACAATATATCACAACACATGTACGTGATGCCCCTCACTGAGGAAGCAGGAGGGGGAAGGAAGGAGTAAGGGAGAGAAACTAGTAGAGAGAGACTGAGTAAGGAGATGACAAAGGGAGATGCTGGTGGTGATGTTTGGGAGACTGGTAGTAAAGGAGTGAGGAAGATGGATGTCAGGAAGGAGTAATAATGGGCTAAAATGGAAATGCATTCTTCTTCATCTTGCTTTCCCCATATTCCATTTTCTGCCTAAGCACCCCATTTCAAGGGGTAAGGAAGCATGGTGTATTCACCTACACTAGTGTTCTATGGGTCGAGTCGGCTATTATGAGCTTAGGTAATACTGTAACTCCATTATCATTGTCATTTTTTATATTAAGTCGGTTCGTTCTGAATATTGTTAATGTTGTAATAGTAGTAGTAACAAAAGTAGTAGTAGAAGAAAAAGTAACGGAGGCAATAGTAAAGACCAACTTAGTGTTACCAAGGCTGAACACTTAACACTGAACCTGTTTGAGACACCTCTGAACTTATGCCTTGTGAACCTGACTTCTCTGTTTCCTTGATTTCTTGTTCTCTCTCTCTCTCTCTCTCTGTATATATATATATATATATATATATATATATATATATATATATATATATATATATATATATATATATATATCCTAGGTAGTAGGTTGGTAGACAGCAGCCGCCCAGGGAGGTACTACTGTCCAGCCAAGTGAGTGTGAAACAGAAACCTGTAATTATTTTACATGATGGTAGGAATGGTGATGTCTTTTTTCTGTCTCATAAACATGCAAGATTTCAGGTACGTCTTGCTACTTCTACTTACACTTAGGTCACACTACACATACATGTAAAAGTATATATATTCATTGGGTTTTCTTCTATTTTTTACTAGTATGTACTTGTTATAATCAATAACTCTTAAACTGCGATTTCGTCTTCCTGTTATCTCTGATAAATTATCTTTTCTTTACTTCCACCTTATTCCATCACCTCCGTGGTGTCTCTTCCAACTCGTTGCTTTCTAGTGTTTCGTCCTCGTCTTCTATGCTTCGCACACTTTTCTTCTTGGTGTTCGGGTGTATTCTTTCTTATTCAATCTCTTTCTATTTTATCGCTATTCTTTTATTTATTTCAACTCCTTCTCCCGTTCCTTCCTCCCTGTCTCCCTGTCCCCCTTTCTCTCATTTTTCCCTCTTATAATGCGCCCCTCTCTTCCTTTTGCTCTTCCTCGTTACCCCCTTCCCCCCCCTCTCCCTCTTTCTCTCTCTCTCTCTCACTTCCTCCTGCTAGGGGACGCTTGTTAAGGCTTCGGTGTGTGGCACTTGTAGGGAGAGGGTGACTCCAGTAGGCTTCCCTCAGTGCCAGGTGCGAGCAATAAGTATTAGAGGTGATTTCTAGGTGCAAGGACAAACCTCTAGATGCCAGGAATGATTGCCAGGTACTAGAAGTTGCTCTAGGTTTCAACAAAGTTTTCTAGATGGATCATGTTAGGTAGTAGGAATTGCTTCTAGGTGCCAACAAAGATTTTTAGATGCCAGGAATGGCTGCTAGGACCTAGTTGTCTCTAGAATTCAGAATGACTAAAAAATTCCTAACACCAGGAATCACTTCTTGGCACCAGCAATGTCTTCCTGGCGCCAGGAATGTCTTCCTGACACTAGGAATGTCTTCCTGGCACTAAGAATGTCTTCCTTATGCCAGGAATGTCTTTCTGGCACTAAAAATGTCTTCCTGGTGCCAGGAATGTCTTCTTGGCATTAGGAATGTCTTTCTTGTGCCAGGAATGTCTTCCTGGTGCCAGGATATAATAGAATTCACTAAATGCGGAAATTTAAAAACAACATACCGCATTTTCCGGCATATAAGGCGCACGACAGAAGTATCACAATAGTAAATCGGCAATCCTATTCAAGGACTAATTACCCACTTACTTTACCCAAAGCCTGCCCTTGACCTTGAACCTGACCTTGACCTTGACCCTGCCCTTGACCTTGACCCTGGCCTTGACCATGTAAGGCCCAAAGTGGTTTTCCAAGACTTTTTGTGGGGAAAGAGGTGCGCCTTATATGCCAGAAAATACGGTAGGATCGCTATTTTTTCAATATTTCTCAATTTTCTCTTTACAGATTTATTCTATTTTGAAAAACTCTCTTTTCCTATATGAGCAAATATTCCTTTTTTTTTTTTTTTTAAGAATTTCTATATTCACAATTTCAATGAAACTGGAAAATTGGCACCTACCTGGTTCAAAATTCATGCAAGCAATATTCTAATGAATATTACATTATATGATTCTTTCTCTGGTTATGGCACAAACTCTTGAGGACGGGAGCAAGGTGTTCCCTCAAATTTTACTTTAAAATCCCAATGATTCCATTTTTTTTTTAATTTACGATATCAAATTTGGCTTTACGCAAGCAACACTTCAGTACCATCCTGGGCCCTAAGATGCCTCAGGTATTCCCCTCAAGGGAGGTTCCTTGACACTGGTGAGGGGCTCTTGATCTAGGGAATTGGATCTGTGTTCCAGTTCCCTGAATTAAGCCTGAATACCTTCCATCCTCCCATAGGAGCTGTATAATCCCTACGGATTTAGCGCTCCCCAATAATAATAATAATAATAATAATAATAATAATAATAATAATAATAATAATAATAATAATAATAAAATTCCTCAGGCATTAAATACTGAAATAGTTCAGAGATAAACTGGAAACTACTTAGCGTAATTTACTGCGAATAATAAAATCACATTTTTTACATATAAAATCGTAAAATTTGAACCAAATTTTACTCTCCGCCGTTTTCGATTTTTTTTTTTTGGCACTTTCTACGAACATCTGAAAATATGCCTCTGAGGGTTTCGAAAAATTATCCGAGCCATGGTCCTGAGTAACGTGAACCTGCCAACTGTTCCAAGAATTTGGTCCTCGTTACCGAACATAAGGGGTGATAATTTGAAGCCGATTGGATGAGGTGTTCTTGAGTTATGAGTGAAATAAAAATTGAGAAAAAAATTAGGTAACCTCTTAAAGGTCTACCTTCTGATCTACCTAAATAAGGGGAAAAAAATTCAGGCACCCTGACTTATTAGGTATCAATTTGGGGGATATATGATAAGTTAGCCCTAAGATGTTTATATTTCACTGCATACCTATCACCATTCACATCACCATCACCAATCACATCACTGTCACTGCCACCATCCACATCAACATTACCACGATTCATATCACCACCAATACAATCATCCACATTATCTTACACCATCATCATCCATATTCCTATTCCCATCCCTATCACCATCCCCATCCTTGTCACCATCATCATCACCATCCCCATCACCTGTCAAGCAAGTGATCCAATATAATTGTAAGCAGTGATTGATGGTCTTGTCAGCTAAGAGACACACTCTCTCTCTCTCTCTCTCTCTCTCTCTCTCTCTCTCTCTCTCTCTCTCTCTCTCTCTCTCTCTCTATCCTAATGACTATCTTATCTTCACACAGTTATCACTGCTTTCTTAACCTTTTCCCTACCCTTTCTCGACCCCTTTCTATGTCCCCCTACCCATCCCATTCCCCCTTCCTCTCACCATTCCTTCTCAATCCATTTTTATCACTCCTCTCTCCTTCTATATTATAATTTTTTATTGCTTTTCATTATTTTTCCCATTTCTTCTATTTTCCTTATGTACATTTTCTTTACCTCTTCTTTTTTTTCCTATTCCTCAATTCCCTATTACTTATTCTCCATTTATTTTTTCTATATTTTCCTTGTATATTTTTTTCTCTAGCTTTAATTTTTACATCCTTTTTCACCTCTTTTTTCCACCTTCTTTATCAAGTTCACACCTTATTCTCGCTTTTTTCACTGCTTTTTATCATTTTCAAATTTAATTTCGTCTTCACATTCATTTCACTCTCTTTTTCACTTTCATGACTGGCAACTTCACTCTTTTTTTTTTTATTTTCATCTTTGAATGTCTTTCTTGTCATTGTCATTGTCATTCCGCCTTTCTCTTCTTCCATTCTTCTCTTCCTCCATCCATCACTTCTTCCATCCTTTTCTTCTTTTATCCTTTTTTTTTTTACACAGGGTTTGACAAGGTTAAGGATCCCTAGCTTTATTGACAAGCTATTTACAGGTTAAGGATTCCTAACTTTATTGACAAGCTAAGAGCTGTTACCTACATCAGCTCATTTGAAAGCATTTTTATTGTTATGAGACATACAAGTAGGGAACAGGATGAAGTTGGAGCCATCTGTGGGCCAGCATTTTCATGTGATCAACTGACGTTATCTCGTTGACATCATTATGCTGTACGAATGTGTTCCATACTCAAGTCATCCTGGGTATGTATGATCTCAGATGGAGTGATGTTCTGGAGAAGGGTACAGCCAGAGTGAAGTTGCTGCTTTCTGTCCGTCTTGTGGCGTAAAAGCTTGTTTCACGCTGTCCTCGAAGTGGATCCAAGTGTGGTACTTTGACAATATTGGCCTTGTACATAACAGTAAGGCCACCCACATCCCTCCTATGTTGAAGGCTCTGCTGAAATGACAGATCTATCCAGGATGGGTCCAGGCGAGAGATGAGACGTCTTGCTCTGTTCTCTACTCTGTCAAGCAGTCGCAGATGAGAGGGAAGGGGGGGCAGGCAAACCAAGAAAGTGGAGCATACTCAAGGTGTGAGCGTACTTGTGCCTCATACAGAATCTTGCAACCCCTACTGTCAAGCAGATGCGAGATACGGCGAAGTGCTGTAAGCTTCCTGGCTGCCTTGTTTGCAAGATTTACAACATGGTTCTTCATGGTTAGTTTGGAGTCAAATTTCACCCCAAGGATATCAACTTCTTCTCCATCCTTTTCTTCTTCCATCCTTCTCTTCCTCCATCCTCCTCTTCCTCAGTCCTTTTCTTCAATCCTTGTCTTCTTCCATCCTTTTCTTCTTCCATCCTTCTCTTCCTCCATCCTTCTCTTCCTCCATCCTTTTCTTCCTCCATCCTTTCCTTCTTCCATCCTTTCCTTCTTCTATCCTTTCCTTCTTCCATCCTTTCCTTCTTCCATCCTTTTCTTCCATCCCTTTCTTCCTCCATACTTTTCTTCCTCCACCTTTCATCCTTCTCTTTCTCCATTTTCCTTCTCCTCTTCCATTCCTCTCCTCCATTTCACCCCTCAGTCTTTCCTGTCCTCCATCCCTTTCCTCCATTCTTGTTCTTTTCCATTTTTCTTCCTTAATCCTTCCCCTTCAGTCCTCTAGTCCCCAGTCTTTTCCCTTTATTCTAGTCCTCCTCTCTCTAGGCTGAAATTCTGCTGTACACTAACTGCCCCATTAAAGGCAGGCGAAATTGCTGACCTGGAGAATGTACAGAGAACTTTCGCGGCACACACAAGAACGATAAAACACCTAAATTACTGGGAATGGCTGAAGTTCCTTGATTTGTATTCCCTGGAATGTAGGCGAGAAGGATACATTATAATATACACTAGGAAATCCTAGATGGATTAGAACCAAATTTCCACACGAAAATCACTACGAAAGCAAAAGAATCGGTAACATTCCCCCAATGAAAAGCAGGGGCGCCACCTGTACACTAAGAGATAACGCAATAAGTGTCAGGGGCCCCAAGACTGTTCAACTGCCTCCCAGCATACATAAGGGGGATTACCAATAGACCTCTGGCTGTCTTCAAGAAGGCGCTAGATAAGCGCCTAAAGTCAGTACCTGATCAGCTGGGCTGTGGTTCCTTCCTCGGTTTACGTGCGGCCAGCAGTAACAGCCTGGTTGATCGGTCCCTGATCCACCACGAGGCCTAGTCACGGACCGGGTTGAGGGGGTGTTGATTCTCGAAACCTTCTCCAGGTATACTCCAGGGTTATCCTCCACCCTTCTAATGAGTCTTCATTTATTATTCCCTTCTCTTCTACTATGTATTTAATAGTTATATTTGGGATATTGGCAGTTTGGAGGGATATGTTGTGTATCTTTATACGTATATGCTTCTAAACTGTTGTATTCTGAGCACCTCTGCAAAAGCAGTGATAATGTGCGAGTGTGGTGAAAGTGTTGAATGATGATGAAAGTATTTTCTTTTTGGGGATTTTCTTTCTTTTTTGGGTCACCCTGCCTCGGTGGGAGACGACCGACTTGTTGAAAAAAAAAAAAAAAAAATTATAAACATATTTTTTTAAAGGGGCGGTGGTGTAAGCCAGTGGAAGGCCTCGGTCAGATGACCAAAAGCTACAGTGGCGGGTCATCATATGACTAAGACCCGCATCAGGAAACACTTGTCTTGTTTCCTGACGAACCTAACCTAACCTAACCTTCTACGCCTCCCTCATAATCCAAGTGGTTAGTGTTACCCCCACTGCCACCACCATTCCTACCACCCCGTCCACCACAACCATCACCACCACAAACACCTTCAGTTATCTTACACAATAACAATGTTATCGTCACTACTCATTTGCAGATAACCCAAATCGCTCCTTAATTACTTCAGAACAATTACAATATCCTGTCAACATGTTAATCACACTCTCCCTTTCCTCTGACCTAATCTATATACTCCCATTGCCACACGCTCTTTGACCTGGCTTTAGCGCTTCCCTTGGAATAAACGGAGATTTTGAAGTGTTTCAGCTACTTAGCGCTGCAAGACAGGTATTCCTCTGTATCTCCTAACCCCCAACCCCCTCTTCCTCAATGCACGAGAATAAATAGTGCAGAGTGGACATAAAATCTATTCTATATATATATATATATATATATATATATATATATATGTACATATATATATATATATATATATATATATATATATATATATATATATATTTTTCAACAAGTCGGCCGTCTCCCACCGAGGCAGGGTGACCCAAAAAAGAAAGAAAATCCCCAAAAAGAAAATACTTTCATCATCATTCAACACTTTCACCACACTCACACATTATCACTGCTTTTGCAGAGGTGCTCAGAATACAACAGTTTAGAAGCATATACGTATAAAGATACACAACATATCCCTCCAAACTGCCAATATCCCAAACCACTCCTTTAAAGTGCAGGCATTGTACTTCCCATTTCCAGGACTCAAGTCCGACTATTTTCACTGTATATATATATATATATAAATATTATATAATATATATATATATATATATATATATATATATATATATATATATATATATATATATGTCGTGCAGAATAGGCAGAACTTGCGATCTTGGCTTAAATAGCAACGTTCATCTTGCCATATAGGACAAGTGAAAATTTGTGTATGCAATAATTTTGCCAAAATCATCCTGAACCTAACGAAAAAAACTATATTTCACTGTGTTTGTTTAGTATTGAATTATTGTAAACAAATCTAAAATATATTTAGTTGGGTTAGGCTAAAATAAATTGCTCTTGTTAAAATAAGGTTAGGTAAGTTTTCTAAGATTTTTTGGTGCAAAATTAAAAATTTTTACATTAACATTAATTAAAAATATATATCTTTAAACGTATAAGAGAAAATTTTCGAAAGGACTTAATTTTAAACGAGTTCTTGCTAACTGACCAGTTTTACATATTCGGCACGATATATATATATATATATATATATATATATATATATATATATATATATATATATATATATATATATATATATATATTTATATATATATATATATATATATATATATATATATATATATATATATATATATATATATATATATATATATATATATATGAAAGGACACATTATAAAATAATATTCCATTAAAGACAATATTTGATATGTGTTATTATTTTCGGATAACAAATCTTATATCTCCTAAACTGCTGAAGAAAACTGCGACAAAATTTACTTGGTGTAGGTTAAAAAAAAAAATTGTAGATATCTTTAAAAATTTTCAGTTTGACATTGGAATTTCTTAGTGGCTCAGAAGAGTATGTACAATGCTTATAAAAATTGTATTAAAAAGTTAGCCTATCAAAGGCTACAAAGTCCACTAAAATATTAAATTTTTCTCCAAATATTACACACTGAAGTTGAAAGCTTGAAACCTACCAAAATAAGCATTCTCCGCTTACAAAATCGTATCCTGATACAGGGAATTCTACGTTTGCATAACCTAAAGACATGACCTGCTTCCACCTGTTGATTTTTCAACGGTGATGCCGCCTCCAACTGCTTCACATCACCTATCAGTAATATATAAGCTTTCAACGCATATCTTGTACTTTCATCAAGCTTGATGGACTGATCACATCGATTCCAGGCTGAGGGACTGATTACCTCAAACTCCCTCTCATCTTCTACCATTTTTCTCTATATTGGACCAAGGAAGCCAGTAGCTGGCGAAACGTTTCCATTATAAAGATACCTAAGTGTGTCTCAGTCACCAACTTGTAAGTTTTCTGAACCATTAGTGAGTTTTAAAGAGGATTAACATTTTTATTGGTCTCTGTAACCTCTAATTTGATCCATCTATTTTCTAGAATTAAATTTAGTCTTCTGGAAACTAATGAATTAAAATCTCAAGCTGAAAACCCAGACATTTATTTTAAAGGTTTCATGTAATTCCATTAAGATATTTATGAGATATAATTTTTTATCTAAAATCTCCATTAAATAATAGACAATACGCTAAATGAAACGTATTTATTTCTGTACAATGTTATGGTCTGCTGTTTTGTAAACGAGATTAGCATGTGTGAGCACCAGTTTGATCAGTCTAATGCAGGGGTCCCCAACCTGCGGCCCGAGGGCCTCAAGTGGCCCTTCTAGGCAATGGATGTGGCCCTCACATGTAGCTTCCACACTGCACAATGCCAATAATTACAAAATATTGTTTTTATTCATAAAAATTATAAATATTACAAAATGGGGCCCTCCTTAAAATTTAGCCTTTTAAAATTGGCCCTCTCATACTAACAGGTTGTGAACTACTGGGTCACTGTCACTCTAATGGCTTTCGTGTTACACTAATACCTGGGAGACTGAAATATATGATAACGTTGTGTATTATTCCAGTTATTGGAACTTTTCATTCTCTCCGGGTTTCGTTAGGTAAATGGGAGAACAAACCTGCAGGAAACTATCAATCAACAGGGTCATCTACACCATTAAGACTTGTACTTGTAACAAACTCCCAAATACAGTTATAGAGGCTAAAACGTTGTTTAGTTTTAAAAATAGGTTAGATAAATACATGAGTGGGTGTGAGTTGGACCTGATAAGCTTGTGCTACTAGGTCTGATGCCGTGCACCTTCCTTAAGTGAATGTGACCTGACCTGACTAGGTTGGGTGCATTGGCTTAAGCTGGTAGGAGACTTGGACCTGCCTTGCATGGGCCAGTAGGCCTGCTGCAGTGTTCCTTCTTTCTTATGTTCTTATGTGTCAGGAGACACTTATCCTCTCTCCTGACGGAGCAAAACAATAACAGCCCTGAAACCCAAGTACTGCCGAGTGATTTTGCTTTCAATTATCACTGCAATGGGTTGGGTTCGAGTCTCGTTTTATCTTCTCATAAATGCACCCTTATATACACATACATGGGAAATTAGACACATGTGAATTTTTAAAAGGCGTTGCCCCAGCCTGTGGCTTTATCATGTCAGTTTTCTTTGTATTGAGCTGATACATAAGAACATAAGAAAGAAGGAACACTGCAGGAGGCCTGCTGGCTCATACTAGGCAGGTCCTTTACAATTTATCCCACTAACAAAACATTTGCCCAACCCAATTTTCAATGCCACCCAAGAAATAAGCTCTGATGTGCAAGTCCCACTCAAATCCAACCCCTCCCACTCATGTACTTATCCAACCTAAATTTGAAACTACCCAAAGTCCCAGCCTCAATAACCCAACTAGGTAGACTGTTCCACTCATCAACTACCCTATTTCCAAACCAATACTTTCCTATGTCCTTTCTAAATCTAAACTTATCTAATTTAAATCCATTACTGCGGGTTCTCTCTTGGAGAGATATCCTCAAGACCTTATTAATATCCCCTTTATTAATACCTATCTTCCACTTATACACTTCGATCAGGTCTCCCCTCATTCTTCGTCTAACAAGCCAAACCATACCACGGGTGGGGTTAGAACCCGAGATCAACGAGTCATAAGACTCCAAACCGACGCGTTAACCCACTGCTTAGTAAAGTGTCTTCGTATATACTGTACATACCCCAGGTGTTGCGTATATAAATACCCAAGTGTTGTATATCTGAATGATTTCTCATCTTATCGGTATAGTATGCAAGTATTATTTTTCACATATATACATATATAAGTATACTTATACAAGCACAAACAGGCATGTGCGAGCGTATATATGCACATATATACCTCTGTAGAAGCATATATAGCCACAAGCATGTATGCATACCGTATACATACGCCAACATATGTACACACATAGGCATATGCACACGTTTACATGCACATGTAAACATGTGCGCACATATACATGCGCACACATATACAAATGCATACGTAAACACACGCACACACATATGCATACACATATACGTGTTCACATGTGTATTATACACACATGCATACACATACATGCACATGTATAGACACGCATATGTATACATACGTACAAGTACATGCATACATACCTGCACACAGGCATATATAGGCAAATACATACAACCATACAGATGCATATTCATACCAATTATATTTTTATTATATTTTATTATTATTATTATTATTATTATTATTATTATTATTATTATTATTATTATTATTATTATCGTGTCACCCTGCCCTGGTTTCATTAACTGTGTTGCACATTTGGCATCATTTACACTTGCCAACTTCACTCACGTTTTTTCCTCTTAATTACTCTTAATTCTTAAACTTTCTCCGTTTACTCCTCTCGTATTGATAATGTATTTTCTCGTGTAACTTTTGGAACCTCTCGAGGGATGATAAGAAGCACTTGAGAGAGGTATGATGTTTGATCTCCTCTCCATATCTGACCCAGATAACCGTACGGTGGATCAAGTCCTCGTAACACTTCTCACTGGATCACCCATATGGGTCACCCGTATGGGTGTTGTACAGTTCGTTGAAAGAGACACGTCTCCAGGTTGGCAGATTTCCAGTTTATCAATAGCTAAGGTGAATCTTATTTTTTTTAGGTACGGCGATTTTTATGATTTTTCACTTTACTTTTGGTTCTAAACCCGTATGGGTCTTGTAGCACGTGGTGCAGCCATACGTTGATAAGTACACGTTTCTGAAACGGCTTAATTACGGTTACAATGCGTTCCTGATTTGTCAAAGTTCACCGTTGTTACCAAATATTGGCACTATAGGAAATCGTTAACCCCGTAGGGGTTATACAGCGCCTCGGGAAGAGGAGATAATCAAGTCTGATCCAAAAAGAAGGGAAGAGTCGCTCCTTTTCAGTGGAACAAGAGAACTTCACTTACTTATAGCCTCGGTAACGTAATCTATCAGGTACCTGAGAAGGTGTATCACTCAGGCTGATAGCACGAACGTAGATAAGCACATTTACGGAGGAACTAACAATGTAAACAAAACGAAATGTCATAATAGCCTGGCATACGCGTAATTACAAGTACACTAGCAGTTTGACGCATTACATTATATATATATATATATATATATATATATATATATATATATATATATATATATATATATATATATATATATATATATATATATACCACCCAAGGAGGTGCTACTGTCCTGTAGAATGAGTGTAAAACGGAAACTTGTAATTGTTTTACACAGTGATAAGATTGGAAATATAAACACATATGCAGTATAATGTGATCCTTTATTGACAACGTTTCACCCACACAGTGGGCTTTTTCAAATCACACACAGATCTGTGTGTGATTTGAAAAAGCCCACTGTGTGGGTGAAACGTTGTCAATAAAGGATCACATTATACTGCATATGTGTTTATATTTCCATTGTGTCGGTATTTTATACCATTTATTTCCACAGTGATAAGATTGCTGGTGTCTATTCTCTCTCTCTTATGAACACTTAATATGACAGAATCATCTTACTACTTATACTTATATCTGGTGCATACTACACATGTAGCTGTGCGTATGAATGCGTATGAACACTCACCTCAGCTTTCTTTTGTTCGCTTAATAATCATTATCCTTATAGTGTTTCATTTTATCTCAATGGGGAAGAGGGTGAGAGTTCTGTCCCCGTATGTTTTGCATGTCGTAAAAGGCGACTAAAATGCAAGGGGGCTAGTAACCCTTCCTGAATAAATTACTAACTAGACAGGAATTTTTTTTTTTCTGTTAGGTTGCTTGAACGTGTGTGGGTGTAGTGTGGATGGGAAGAAACTATTGATGCTGAATGTCCTAACTCTAAGCAAAACCAAGTCAAAGCTGTAGGAGAATTTCTGAGGAGAGGAGTACACGAGATTAAGTCAAGTGTATCTGAGAGAATTAGAGATAAGCAAAGAGTAGCGAAAATATTAAATTATCAGTTCTGTTAAGTATGAGAGGGAATATAAATAAATAAATTAAATAACTATGTGGATTAAAATAAGGGTGGGATGTGAGGAGTAGGTAATAGTGTTTATGCACCTGAGGAAGAGAAGAGTGTAGAGAAGAGAAATTTTTGGGAGATGTTCAGTAAAAGTTTAGGGAGTTTTGAACCAAATTAGAAAATAATTGTTGTGGAGGACCCAAATGTCAGTGGGAAAAACTGTTGTAGAAGGCGCAGTAGGTAAATCAGGAAAGCTTTGTATAAAGGGGTCTGGTAACACGTATCACGTATTTGAAGAAAAATGAGGATAAATAAGAAAATGAGATACAATATAGGGTGTGATAATACCAATTTGTTAGAGTATGCATTAGTAGATACAAGGTAGATGGGTAAACTTGTGGATAAGCATGTTTTTAGAAGAGCAACAGACATATCAGACCATTACTGAGCGGTAGCTACAGTGAGAATAAGTAGATGGAGCACAAGGAGAATGTCATCAGTACGTAAGAGAGAAGTGAAAGTTTGTAAATTAAAGGAGATATTTAGGGTAAAGTATAAACAAGAATTTGAAGAACAGTAGGCTAGAGAGGTTTTAGGTAATGAGAAGGCAGTAGAGGAGGTATGAGGTAGATTTATAGTATGCAACAGGCGTTTGTGAGTATAGTTGGGTGGTTGCAGGAGGAAAGAGGATTGGCGGAATGACGAGGTTAAAAAGGGTGATAAGGGTGAAAAAAGATGGCATATGAAAGGCTTTTGCAATGTAGAAGTGATATTCGGAAAAATGAGTATACGAAGAATAAAAGAGTGGTTATGGAGTGGAAAAGAAGTTTTATCAAAAAAAAAAAAAAAATCACTGCAAATATGGAAAAACTTTGGAGTGAGATAAGTAATAGTTGAGAAAACATAGAAACAAATGGATTTAACAATTAAAGGAAGAACCATCAGATAGGGAAGTGAGGTACTGGAAAGATGAAGGGAATGTTTTGAGAATTGGTGAATGTTGATGAAGAAAGGAATGCAGTAATTTCTTGCATTGGGCAGGAAGGTATAACACATTTTAGGAGTAAGGAAGAACCACATGTGAGTTTGGTAGAAGTGGGTATAATGACAGGGTGTAAAGCAGCTGGGGTAAACTGGATTAAGACAGAAATGTTAAAAGCAGGTGGGAATATATCTTTGAGGTGGTTGGTGTATGTGTTCAATATATACATGTAAGGGGAAAAGGTACCTCAAGATTGGAAGGGAACATGTATAGCTCTTTTGTATAATATACAGAGGAAGAAGAGTGTAAGAATTTTTGAGAAACAATCGTGTCAGGTCTACTGGGTAGAGTATATGATAGAATTTTTTTTAAAGGATCAACTGTATATAACAAAAAAAGGCACAATACCGTGACTGGAACGATACACAAATAACCCGCATCTGGTTGTCTTTGTTGTGGACGTTTCGCAATCCAGTGGCTGGCTGGATGGCGAAACGTCTACGATAGGGATGCCCGGGTGTTGCTTATGTGTCTTAATTTCATCTTGTCGGTATTATATACCATTCTTGTACTACTACTACTACTACTACTACCACCTCCTCTTCCTGCCTATATATAGCTGTCCTGCTCCACTTCTGGTTAGTGTGACTTTGTAAATGGTCCAAGTCGGACCGAAACGTCGTCGTAAGCTTCCCTCTTTTATGTGCGGGTTATTTGTGTATGAACTGTAAGACATAAAATAGGATTGCAGAGGAACAAGGAGGATTTGGGAAGGGTAGGGTAGAGCTCTTAGATAAGTTGAGATGTGGCTACTCTGTCTCTTAAAGGCACTGAGGTACAGCATCCTTGCATTGTGGTTATGGGATACTGGGGATACCTATCTCGGATCGCGCAGCGACTGGGATACATCTACTTTGCAAAATTCAAATTTTAGTTAATATTTGAATTTCTAAAGATACTTTGAAAATTATTATTTTTTCTTAGAGATTAGATAACTATTTCTGCTTCTAGCCTACTAGATAACGAATAAGGAAAAAAATAAATAGTTGATATTGCTTAGTATTCTCTAGCGACCCATTATCTCAAAGCAAATAACATATGAAAACAGATGTGAGAGTTTTCTGAGACAGTTGTTAACGTGAGTTAAGTCTTGCTGGTTCTCAAACTTTACCCATAAGCGTTTATATAGGTTTATGTAACGTAAGTAACGTTCAACCTATCGTAACCCAACCTAACACAGGGAACTATATAAATCGCAAGTATTATCCAGGATCATTTGATATAAAATAGCTCGACCTGACGCTCTTATCCAGGTCATGGTTTTAAGAAAGTGCATTAAATACCAAAGAGGTGAGTAACACGAGTAACATGAGTAAATTTTATGTAATAATTTTTTTTGCAATGGTCTTGAGGGAACACACATGTTATAGACACAGATGAGTCACAGGGATGTTAGGAAGTATTTCTTCAGGCACAGAGTTGTTAGGAAGTGGAACAGTCTGGAGAGTGATGTAGTGGAGGCAGGATCCATACATAGCTTTAAGAAGAGGTAATATAAGGGTCATGGAGAAGGGAGAGTGGACCTAGTAACGACTAGTAAAGAGGACGAACCAGGAGCTATAAATCGACCCCTGCAACCAAAGCGAGTACATAATGAGTACATAATGAGTACATAAAAGCACATGATGTTGATTTAACAGGGGTTAACCAGGGTTAACCGGGGTTAACCAGGGTTAACCTGGGTTAACCGGGGTTAACCAGGGTTAACCAGGGTTACCAGGGTTAACCGGGGTTAACCAGGGTTAACCAGGGTTACCAGGGTTAACCGGGGTTAACCAGGGTTAACCGGGGTTAACCAGGGTTAACCGGGGTTAACCAGGGTTAACCAGGGTTAACCAGGGTTAACCAGGGTTAACCAGGGTTTACCAGGGTTAACCAGGGTTTACCAGGGTTACCAGGGTTAACCGGGGTTAACCGGGGTTAACCAGGGTTAACCAGGGTTAACCAGGGTTAACCGAATAAACTCAAACACTGATTTATTTCTGATCAGAAGAAACTTTCTCCTGTTATACCAACGATATCAGTGTGACCAGTTAGCAAAATTTGAAACGTGCGGCCAGCAGTTACAGCCTGGTTGATCAGACCCTAATCAGCCACGAGGCCTGGTCTCCGACCGGGGGCGTTGACCCCGAAACCAACTCCAGGTATACTCCAGGTATGCATTAGCCACTGACTGTTTATGCCATTCGCTATTTTATTTTATTTTTATCAGAGGAAAGAGCTAAACCTAAATAAGAACATAAATAAGGAACACTGCAGGAAGCCTACTGGCCCAAATAGAGGTATTACAGCGCCTGTGGAATGGGAGACATTCAAATTCGATCCAGTTGATTCAGTCCATCAGTCTTGATGGAGTGAACACATCGACTCAAGGTTGAGGGACTGATTACCTCATTCTCCTCCTGTTCTTCAAGTTTCTCCTACATATGGACTGATGAAGCCACTGTGTGGCGAAACGTTTCCTCAATAAAGATACCCAAGAGTTGCACATGTGTCTAATTTATCAACATGTCGGTTCTCTGAACCATTCATCTACAAACAACTTACTGTGTATATGACCACGTGGAAATGGAGTAGCGGTTTAAAGGGCGTTATAGGGAGGGAATGGGATAGGTGAGAAACAGCTGACTTGCCCATTATAGTTCCCCCACCTTCATTTTTCACCCTACCTCACTCCCCCACCTACTCTTCTCCACCTCCCCTACAATGCCTGCCCCCCACCTACCCTCTTCTCCCATCCAAACCCTAAGTCCTCATCAACCTTCCCCCACCTACTCTCCCAGATGTCACCCCACTTCTCCCCCTCTTGTGATTCCGTGCTGGCTAAGGTGTCCCCTCTCCCTCACCCCAACATTACCTACCTCGAACCCCTACTCCCCGCACCGCAACCCCCCACTCCTGCTCCTGGTCCTCTCCCCCCTCCTCCGCGCACATCGTACGATGTGGACGATCAATATTCCCGGTGTCTGCTGCAGTGGCTGTGTGCGCGTGGTGCTGTCTGCCTTGTGTTTACCTCGTGTTGGCTGCCTCTGCTTATTCCTGCTGAGTCTGGTAGCTGCCCCGTGCCCTGCCTGGCCCCTGCCTCCCTTCTGACGCCCCATTGCTCAACCATTAACCCGAAAACACACGTGGGTTATCAAGGAGGCAAGCTGGTCCATGCGCCATTCGTAGCGGGCCGTCAGGGCGAGTGATCTTCCCTCCTCCGTCATCACACACAGGTAAGAAAACCTATTACCGCCGGTTCTTTCGCTGCTGTGTAGTGTGATGAGGTTGTGGAGTGTGAGGGTCTGGCAGGCAGCGAGGTGGTGGAGTGCAGAACCTGCTAGTTCATTCCCAACACATGAGGCTGGCTCAGGTACCTGCCTCTTAACAGCACGCCTACCCTCACTTACTGCCCTACAGTGTTTTCTATACTTCTGTGGCACAACAGACGCATGTGTTCTCTGCAGTTCAGTAGTGATCTTGAAAATATTCCCGTAAATGTATATCAGTTTCTGCTTGTTCTAATAGTGTGGGACGGCGCATGCGTCCCTGTTACATGACGTGATTATTTTCCCTCCTCCCAGTGTATATAACAGGCCTGGCAGCGTGCAAGAGGTTACCTCTGATTTAAAATGATTCTCGGGTTATGGAAACATGTTTCTGAGTGCTTGATATATCTTAAAATTCGAGTGTTAGAACACCGGGAAATTATTGACGCTGAGCTGTCTAGCCCGTCGATCCAGTGCATTGTAGCGGGGTTCCCGGTGACCTGTAATTATAATCGATACATCGTTAAAGTTGATGTGCAAATGCTCTTCTCGGGGTTCAGACACTGATACGAGAAGAGTGCCTCACTAGTGGCACTTAAGGAGTGTTAGTGGTGCAGGTAGGGGGCAGTGAACGGTGCCAAGGACACAGTAAAGGGGTCGAGCCGGCATGACAGCCATTAAAACGTTGCTCTGACGCGTTTATCATCCTGTATGTTCTTCAAATCTCTTGCATCACATCCTAGCACACCCTGAGCTGTGTGTGCCTTGTGCACCATGGTTCCCTTCATCTAAAAGTAACTCCAGTCCTGTTGGATAGAAATTTATTTTTTGCTTGAGCTGCCGTAGATCAAACATTCCAGCTCAAGCCGGCAGATTTCCTTTGTAAAACCCATCCTGTGTTATTAAGCAATCGCGTTATATACACCTCATGTTATTTAGGCACGTTAAACATTCTTGTTCTAACCTTAAGTGTATAGTTTAGCGTAGCCACAAAATGTAACATTTACAACAAAATCTTCCGTCTGTTTCACAGGAATTTCCTCTTTCCTCTGTGTCATATACCAGGAATCCCTGGCCACGCAGTCAACCCTAATTTATTTAAGTCTTCTAACACTTCCCTCCGTTACACCTAACATTTTATATATATATATATTTTAAGCGTCTCCGTATTTTTTTCACCCACTTCGGAGATATTCTGAGTAAAAATGTCTGTTTAAAACTCCCTCGAGACTGGTGTTTGAATAAGGTTTTATCACCCAGCAGCAGACGACATCTGGTAACGTCCGAAAAAACGTTACCAGTGATTTCTTTACCGAATTGCTGTAGTTTTTCTTTTAGTAGTTTATAAACCTTATGTGTATTCTCAAAACACACTGAAGTATTTCCACGTTTATGTTAAGCAAGTGCATTACTAAGACCAAGTCGTTGCCATCTTTTCGGAAATCCTGTGATCCTGAGCGACTGGTTCCACAATAGTCCCAGTCTGCGCACCCTGGCATTATCATGCGCCATGCAAGCAAATGTGGCCCGTAAGCTTCTGGGCAATACAGTCTAATTTTCCTTTTTTCCTATTCCATTCTTTCCTTCTCAGCTGAGAGATAGTAACGGGGCTGACGTTTCCTGAGACGCGGATGCTGGGGCTTCCTGAGATGAGATTATTCAGTGTAACATGTCTTGAAACTCGGATATATCCGCCCGCTGAGATGTATTAGACTGTTTGCCTGTGGGTTGACCTCTTGCTAGTAGGTCAGGTTAAACAGGTGTCTTGTAGGACTCTCAACCGGCTCGCAACCGAGAGGAAACAGATTCGAATTCTGGGAGAGACGTATGGTATGTCTCCTTACATCCATTGCCTCTGTTTACCAATAGGATCCCAACAGAATTAAGCAACGTTTTGCTTTCACGGGTTATCCTGGGTTAGCAAGCCTTTAAAGGTTAATTTAAGAGATATCTTTCGTCTACTTGGAGGGTGTTCGGGGGGGTCAACGCCCCCGCGGCCCGGCCCTTGACCAGGCCTCCCGGTGGATCGTGTTGGCATTTATCTTGTATCTTCATCATTATAGTTTTTATCGTAATTTTTATTTTCATTTCCCTCTTCCTTTTCTTTATCTTTGTCTTCGACTTTCCCTTCATCTTATTCACTAGCGTCAGCGTTGTTCTCTATTTCTTTCCATTCCTACGCATTCAGTGTATGAGTCAACCCTCTCATGCGCACTGCTGGACGAGCGCGCAGAGACGGAAATTCCTCATGCAGCTTACTGTATAGACGATTGTTGTACCTGTGTAGTCTTGCAGGTTATGGAGGATATTTGTACCTGTGTAGTCTTGCAGGTTATGGAGGATATTTGTACCTGTGCAGACTTGCAGGTTATGGAGGATATTTGTACCTGTGTAGTCTTGCAGGTTATGGAGGATTGTTGTACCTGCGTAGTCTTGCAGGTTATGGAGGATAATTGTACCTGTGTAGTCTTGCAGGTTATGGAGGATTGTTGTACCTGTGTAGTCTTGCAGGTTATGGAGGATATTTGTACCTGTGTAGTCTTGCAGGTTATGGAGGATTGTTGTACCTGTGTAGTCTTGCAGGTTATGGAGGATTGTTGTACCTGTGTAGTCTTGCAGGTTATGGAGGATTGTTGTACCTGTGTAGTCTTGCAGGTTATGGAGGATAGTTATATCTGTGTAGTCTTGCAGGTTATGGAGGATAGTTATACCTGTGTAGTCTTGCAGGTTATGGAGGATAGTTATATCTGTGTAGTCTTGCAGGTTATGGAGGATAGTTATACCTGTGTAGTCTTGCAGGTTATGGAGGATAGTTGTACCTGTGCAGTCTTGCAGGTTATGGAGGATAGTTATACCTGTGTAGTCTTGCAGGTTATGGAGGATAGTTGTACCTGTGCAGTCTTGCAGGTTATGGAGGATAGTTATACCTGTGTAGTCTTGCAGGTTATGGAGGATAGTTATACCTGTGTAGTCTTGCAGGTTATGGAGGATATTTGTACCTGTGTAGTCTTGCAGGTTATGGAGGATAGTTGTACCTGTGCAGTCTTGCAGGTTATGGAGGATAGTTACACCTGTGCAGTCTTGCAGGTTATGGAGGATAGTTATACCTGTGTAGTCTTGCAGGTTATGGAGGATAGTTGTACCTGTGCAGTCTTGCAGGTTATGGAGGATAGTTATACCTGTGTAGTCTTGCAGGTTATGGAGGATAGTTATACCTGTGTAGTCTTGCAGGTTATGGAGGATATTTGTACCTGTGTAGTCTTGCAGGTTATGGAGGATAGTTGTACCTGTGCAGTCTTGCAGGTTATGGAGGATAGTTACACCTGTGCAGTCTTGCAGGTTATGGAGGATAGTTATACCTGTGTAGTCTTGCAGGTTATGGAGGATAGTTGTACCTGTGCAGTCTTGCAGGTTATGGAGGATAGTTATACCTGTGTAGTCTTGCAGGTTATGGAGGATAGTTATACCTGTGTAGTCTTGCAGGTTATGGAGGATATTTGTACCTGTGTAGTCTTGCAGGTTATGGAGGATAGTTACACCTGTGCAGTCTTGCAGGTTATGGAGGATAGTTATACCTGTGTAGTCTTGCAGGTTATGGAGGATAGTTACACCTGTGCAGTCTTGCAGGTTATGGAGGATAGTTATACCTGTGTAGTCTTGCAGGTTATGGAGGATAGTTGTACCTGTGCAGTCTTGCAGGTTATGGAGGATAGTTATACCTGTGTAGTCTTGCAGGTTATGGAGGATAGTTATACTTGTGTAGTCTTGCAGGTTATTGAAAATCATAAGGATCAAAGATACATCACCTGTATGTGGCTGCAGGAAGGGAGATGTCACTTCTGTTGTTTTTTCCTACTTGCTTTCGTACAAATATTTAGCAAGCTTCTCTGCGGTCACTTGCGTCTACTTGCTAACATTTATGTCTACTTATAACTGATTTTACTTGTATTGTCTACACTTGCTGCTACTTGCACTTGTCTGTATATACTTATACAGACTTGTACTTATAATTCTTTGAATTAATTACATTTGTATTGCTTGTATTTCGTAAACTATTCTAATCTGCAAGTATGGTTTCGTAAACACGGGCGCAGTGTAAATAAATGGTTCAGAGATCCGACACGTTGACAAATTAGAGACATGTGCAACACTTTGGTATATTTGTTGTGGAAACGTTTCGCCACACAGTGACTTCATCAGTCCAATACGAAGATGAATGGTGAAAATCAGGAGTTTGAGGTAATCAGTCCCTCAGACTGGAGTCGATGTAATCAGTCCATCATTCCTGATAAGAATAAAACATATGAGTGTAGAAGGGGCTTATATTCCTCATACTGGTAGGAACAATACCTGTTACTCCTGGCTGCTCTTCCTTTCTGTGTATTAGTTTGTGTCGTATTATGCTAAAGATTTTTTTTTTGCAGTTGAGAATATCTGTCTATATCCCTTCGGCTAAATTACCAGTACAGTCATAACTTTAAGGTTCGTAAGAAGAGATTTATTTTTGCCCATTGTGGTAGTCGTGTCTGCATATTTTAATAGGATTTAGTTTGTTTCATTGTGTCTTAGCTAGTAAGCTAGTGCTTTCTGCCTGTTTTCCTAAGTTGACGCACATTCTCTCACCCTATTCTCAAGTAAGACCCATGAGGGTGAGTGGGGGTAGTGGAATAGAAGTGGGGGTAGTGGAAGATAAGTGGAGGGTAGTGGAAGGGTTAGAGGGGGGAGAGAGCCGGGGCTAAACCCAGCCGCGTGGCATTGTGTTAGCAGGTTGATGATGCAATGCTCTGGTCAGAGTTGCAGTTCATGACGTAGTTGGGCGTGTGTGGCTGTGGCTTGGTGGACAGGCGGCGCTGTGGGTGGGGAGGAAGGATTGGGATTGAGTTGGGTGTCCCGTAGCTCGGCTGGTAGCGCACTCAGCTCACACCATTGAGGTTCGTGGTTTGATCCCCGGTACGGGTGGAAACATTTGGATGTGTTTCCTTAAGTCACCTGCTGTCCCTTTTCACTCATCAGTATAAATGGGCACCAGGGTGTTAATCAGCTGGTGTGGGTCGAATCCTGGGGACAAAAATGAACCTAATTTTCCCCAAATGCTCTGCATAACAAGAGGGGCTTCGTATATAATATTATGTCATTGATGTCAGCTAGGCCTGTATACCTTGTACATGTACTTGTAGAAATATATTATTAGTAGTATTATGCATGTTACCAATTTGCTTTGAAAATCCACGATCAATATGTTTTTGAAATTTTCTCCGCATACTTCTGTCACCCAGGCTAACGTCTCATAGTTTTTCAGTGTCATGTCTATTACTCTAGTTCCTCAGGGTTTCTCACCTTGTGTGTTTCGCTAAAACTAATTCTAATTCTCAGCTTATAAATTCTCTCTGATTCACGTGACCCATTTTTATAGGTGATTTTTAAGATGTGATCACTCCTCTCTATCTCTTCCTCCCTCTCTCTCTCTCTCCCTCTCCCTCCCTCTCTCTCTCTCTCTCCCTCCCTCTCTCTCTCTATAACTCTCCCTCTCTCTCTCTCTCTCTCTCTCTCTCTCTCTCTCTCTCTCTCTCTCTCTCTGTCGCTTTATGATTTTCACTTGGTAAAAATCTTCATATGCTAACGTTTCTCCCTTACCATCGTATTTTTTCTTTAACCTTCATCATTCCACCAATCTCTTCTCTTCCCAACTGTACCTTCCTTCCCTCCTGTAACCAAAACCAACTACTGTACTATTTAGCACAGCAATTTTAAACCATCTTTACCTGCTCTCACTAGCACACCGTTCTAAGAGAATGGAACATAAGTTCCTTTGTCTCATTTTGTTCATCCATTTTCACTCCTTCCCAGTGACATCATTCTTGTCCGGGGTGCCTGTAGGGACCTCGCCTCTGTTAGAATCTTTTGACATCAGTAATTCAATAGGATTTTTAACTTGGGTTGCTTATTTTAGCTGGTAAGATAGTATACCAGTTGTATGTTTTATTAATGTTTAGTAGTTTTCATTAATTACATCTTTGTTTTTCTTGCATGTTGTGCATATATTTTTTGATTTACCAAATACACAAAAAAAAGAAAGATTATATACGTAGTCAGATAGTTTCGCAAGTATAAAAATTTCTACCCATCTCATTTTAGCTGCTGCTATAGAAAAGTGTACCTGTACAACATAATGTATAACCTGCACTTCTAAAAATAAACGTAGCTTCACAGTGACACAAACTGGTCATCAGCATAGCTTAAGATATGCAACATGTGACGAGGCATCACTTGTCCATACTCCTTTAACATCTAGAGGAGGAATCTAGGAATAAATACCAGAAACGTAGAGAAGTATATTAAAACCTGGACGGCTGAGAGAGAGTATGGAGAAAGTCCAAGCAGTGTGGCGGTACAGAGCGTCACTGTGTTTGGTGCTCCAGGATGAAGCAGAGATTATGTGGAGCTGTCCACGCAGCTGGCCTCGGGAGGGTGCAGTGACCCAACACCTGAGGCAGAATGATACACAAAAACAGTTAAATCTTAACATCAGTTAGTTATAAACACAAAACTAGGCGAGTGAAACATGGAATATCAGACCATCATGTTATTCAGTGTAGCTGTGTGTTTGTGTGTGCTCACCTATTTGTACTTGCCTATTTGTGGTTGCAAGGGTCGAGACATAGCTCCTAGCCCCGGCTCTTCACTGATCACTACTAGGTCCTCTCTCTCTCTCTGCTTCGTGAGCTTTGTCATGTCTCCGGCAGGCCGGACTTGAGTCCTGGAGATGGGAAGTACAGTGTCTGCACTCTGAAGGAGGGGTGTTAATGTTGCAGTTCTATAATTATAGTGTAGGAATGCCTCTGGTAAGACAGTGATGGAGTGAATAATAATGAGAGTTTTTCTTTTTCGGGCCACCCTGCCTTGGTGGGAAACGGCCGATGTGTTATTAAAAATAATATATACAAATTTAAGCGAGAAGTTTTTGAGTGGCTAGAGAGAGGAAGGCAGTGTTGGTTATTGAAGTGTTGGTCTGTACTATCCCTCACTCTGCACTATCCCTCACTCTGTACTATCCCTTTTGCGTGCGCTGAGGTGCAGGGGGCTGGACTTAAAGGATATCTGATAAACCGAAATATTCAGTTAATTACAGGGTCAACACTGGTGGATACTTCATAAATGCTTACAAATACATTGTTGCATAGTGTAGCCCCTAGTGGTTGGAGGAGGAAATGTGCAGACAGGTGCTAGAAAAAACATATACATCGCAAGTAGACCTTACATTAAGTAGTACAACGTTTTGCCCAAAAACGGCTCCATTGAGGGATTTATAAAACTTCTTGTATAAAATGTGTTTAATAGGTCTGGTTTAGTTATTTTTTTAACCAGACCCAGGTGCTTACAACTGACGTAAATTAGGTACTCAGCCCCAAACAAGAGTGCTGGCATATGGCGAGGCCTTCGTAAGCTTTCACGTCTCTCCAGTGATTAGCGAGGTTATTTTCACCATGTAAGGATATATATCACGAGTTCAAAGCATTACTTTAAGAGATGAGTCTCCTCCAGTACTACTGACTTCAGTTACGTGACTGCAATTAGTAGCCACGCAACAGCAGGAGGAGGAGGCAGTGTGATACCACTTGTCGTATCTTTACAAGTGGTGTTTTCAATATTGTTGTCATGACTGAGTAGTAATCGCTGATAATATGGTTATCGCCGCACTCTGGTGATGGGCTGCCGGACAGGTCAGTCAGTGTTTACACTCACAGGTCTCTGGCACACCTGTCGCGTGAACACACGTGTTTTCCTGCACAGTTTTTTCCTGCTTTACCTCAGGCTGTACCTGCAACATCTGCTACATTGCTCTCCTGTCCACCCTATCATATGTCTGTTCTAAAGGTAAGGGAGTTTTCGTTGCCTCTATGGCAACGAAAACTTCCTTACCTTTATCTAAATATTCACTCGTGTTCCTCGAGGTGTACACACAGTCTACACCATCTCTAACTCTACCTCTTTCTCTTCTCCCTTCCAGCACTTTCTTTCACATTTTCTCACTGATTCTCGCTCTCTTTGACTCTTGCTTTATCTTTTCTTCCTGGCTCTCACCAACTTTTGATTCCTAACTCTTGCTTTCTAACTTTGCCTCTTGACTCTCTCTCTCACTTTCTCGCTCTCGTTCTTAGTTCCTCTCCCTTGCTCTCGCTGTTGGACGTTATCTGGCACTTGGTCTCGCCATTTGGCTCTTGCTTTGGCTGTCTGGCTATCTGGCTCTTACTCTTGCTTTCTGGCTCTGGCTATCTGGCTCTGGCTTTCTAACTCTTGCTCTGTTTTTTTTGGCTCTTGCTATCTGGTTCTTGCTATTTGGCTCTTGGTTTCTGGCTCTTACTTTGGCTGTCTGGCTCTTGCTCTGGCCCTGGCTCTAGTTCTGGCTTTCTGGTTCGAGCTTTTCTTTTGTCCACTATCGGGTGTCCATTATCGAGTGTCTACTCTCAGATCACCACTGCTATTTCCGTTTACAGTAGTAGTAGTAGTAGTAGTAGTAGTAGTAGTAGTAGTAAAAAGTGGTGAGAGCAGAAGGTATAAATCGACCTTGTACTGACACCAGGTGAGTACAGGCAAACGTCCATTGGGGTGAACTAGTTATTAGTGCTGATACGGCGATGTAGAAAGAGGAATGGGGTCAAACGCTCTTCTCTTGACCACAGTGTTTGAAGGTCACCTTACTCTGGTTCACGTAATGATATAACGCTTTACTGAGTGATAAGACACTCGTAATCAGTGAAATTAGAGCTGGTCCTCACCTTCGAATGGGACCTGATTATGCCCCCATCCTGCCTCTCCCATTCCCCATACGATGTGTGATCCTTACTTTCTTACCACAACTCTTCACATTTACACTAGAAAAGTAAAATAATGCAGTAAAGTAAAATAACACTATATTATTTAGTGATTAAAAGTGGTAAAATAGCATCAACACTCCATTAAGTGTACCAACCTTCTTCTAAGTAGGATTTATCAGTGTGAAATTTGAGAAGCTTATCAGAAGAGCTTGTCTCCACCTATCACACTAAAAAAAAGTAATTGAGGATGACCTGTGTTGCAGTGTGCATAGGACAGCCACACACCAGGCTCTGGTGGCCTGGTGGTTAACGCTCTCGCTTCACACGGTGAGGGCCTGGGTTCGATTCCCAGCCAGAGTAGAAACATTGGACGTGTTTCTTTCCACCTGTTGTCTATGTTCCCCATCAGTAAAATGGGTACCTGGGTGTTAGTCGACTGGTGTGGGTTGCATCCTGGGACACTGACCTAAGGAGGCCTGGTCACAGACCGGGCCGCGGGGGCGTTGACCCCCGGAACTCTCTCCAGATAAATTCCAGATAAACACGCAAACAGTCCCACTAGTCTTGCCCAAGTTACATTACACAGAGCATTGAAAATTTGAAGCCGATGGAATAAGGCGTTCTAGAGTAATAAACGAGAATTTGGGAGAAAGCAAAGGAAAATGTTGCTGAGAATGTTCCCAAAAATAGGAAAATCTGCCCTTGTTCAAATGTAATTTAAGGGACTTCAATCTTTATTGTTAATTTTGTCATTCGTAGCTGAATGTTTTCTAACGAATTTATATCCATTCTGTAAAATGGAGACTAGAACTGAGCCGCGTAATCTAGGTGAGGCCTTACTAATAATGTATGGAGCTGTGGCATAACAGCTGGACTTCTGTTGCTTACATTTGGAAATAAATAGTATAAAATACCAACACAATGGAAATATAAACACATGAGTAGTACAATGTGATCCTTTATTGACAACGTTTCGCCCATACAGTGGTCTGTACCAAGTCTACCTCCACATCCACCACCATCAAGGACATTACCAGTAATAGACAGGATAAGCTTCAATCCTCTGCAGGGGTGTACACAATCCCTTGTAATGACTGCAGCAAATTATACGTGGGCGAAACATCCAGAGACCTCCAAACACGTATTTCAGAACACCAGTACGCAGGCAGATCTGACGATCCAAGGAATGCCTGTGTTCAACACCGAAATTCCCACAACCATTTAATCAACTACAGAAACGCAAGACTTATCGCCAGAGAAGACAACACTCAATACCGAAGAATGCTGGAATCCTCCCACTTTAACTCGCCTTACTGCAGTATCTAAGCCACTTCTCCACCTCTTCGTGCATATACTGTACGTTTTTCAAGATTGATGGACTGAATTCGTCGTCTCCAGGCTGGGGGATTGATTACCTCAAACTACTACTCATCTTCTACCGTTCTTCTCTGTATTGGACTGAAGAACCCACTGGCCAGAGAAACATCACAACAAAAATTCCCAAATGTTGTTTAAGTGTTTCTAAACCGTTTACATCACATCTGGACGGAAGTACTTTTAAAGGTTCCCTTTAGATCCATACGTGGGAACTGAAGGTGTATAGCTCCTGGCATAATGGCTGCTTCGCGCGCGTCCTTACTGCCTAAAAGAAAGTTGCAACTGTTTGCTCTTATCTTACCAGATTTTTTTCCAAATCTTGCTTAGTCAACTCTGAAGGTGCCATCTTAGTGTTGCATACCAGGTATAAAACACAGAGGCATCACTGTGGACATGACTATGTTTTAAGCTGTGTGTGTGTGGCTTTTCATTTATTCTGGGAGCTGCCCCACAACTTTTATCGCCGAGATGATTCAATGATTTATTATCCTGAGTTCCAAGTGACTGCGATACCCTTTACCGACCTTGGCAGAAGCTCCTCCGAACCTGGAATTTATTTTTAGCAGTCACTTATTGACGGAATCGGAGGCTGCCGTTATTCAGGGGTTACGACAACAACGAAAATTATTGGCTGGATGCCTAGGTCCTTCAAAACAAGATGCCCTTCCTACTTAAGACGGAGTTACCTGCATACTTCTAGCTGTTTTCTAGAGGAAACTTGACTAATTCGTTTCCGTTCCTGATCAGCTGGGATCCAATGCATTATTTGGGCTGCTTGCGGCTAGCAACAGCAGCCTGGTTGTTCAGGTTGTGTTGCCTTATCTGTGACCAGGTCATGAGGGCAGTGCGTCTACAGTCTTCACGTAGTGATACAGATAGAATTACCGACAATGTTAAATAAAAGGACACATGCGCAACTAACGTGACACGTTATTGTGGCAACGTTTCGCGAAATATTGCCACAAAATGTCACATTAGTTGCATACGTGTCATTTTAGTCTCCATGTAATTCCATCTGATGCCTCTGACGCGACCTTGACCAGACTTCAGCCTCGTATAGCGACGAGTCTCAGATGGCTCACATCTACATAAAGTTCTCCACACTTAATAAAAGCTACTGATACAGTTGCTCTCGAGCATTCTCTCACATCCAGTAGCTCGATTGCTAGAGCACTCGCCTCGCACATTGAGGTCCTTGGTTCGATCCCCAGTACGGGTGGAAACATTAGGACGTGTTTCCTTAAGACACCTGCTGTCCCTGTTCACTTATCAGTAAAATAGGTACTTGGGTGTTAGTCGACTGGTGTGGGTCGTATCCTGGGAAAATTGACCCAATTTGCCCGAAATGCTCTGCATAACCAGCGCCTTTTTGTGTAGTATGTCAATGATGTCATTTAGGTTTGTATACGTTGTACATGTGCTTGTAGAAATAATAATAACTATTATTATTATTATTATTATTATTATTATTATTATTATTATTCTAGGGAACGCCCCGGAAACCTCTTTTCCTACAGGAAACATTAAATAAAATTGAGCCATAATTCTTTTCCCTCCATCCAACAAATTACCATACATACTCTATTAGCAAATAAATGGTTACTATAGTAAGCCAAAGCTTCGTCCGTACCCTTAGAAGCTGGATGCGCGTTGTAATCACAAAGAACGTAGACAAGGATGTTGTCTACGTCACGAGATCTTCCTCAGTAATAATGAGACTCCTCAGTCCTCACTTAATTACAAGACGACTTGACACATTGCAGACAGGTCGTTCACGAGCAACTTGAGCCAGTCTCCCTATCAATAATAATAATAATAATAATAATAATAATAATAATAATAATAATAATAATAATAATAATAATAATAATAATCTTTATTTCTAAAAGTACATGATACAACTAATACAGATCATAGCTGACATCAGTGACATATTATATAGAAAGTCTCAGGTTATGCAGAGCATTTCGGGTCGGGCAAATTAGGTTAATTTTGTACCCAGGATGCGTCCCACACCAGTCGACTAACACCCAGGTACCTATTTACCGCTAGATAAAGAGGGACAGCAGGTGTCTTAAGGAAACACGTCCAAATGTTTCCACCTGTACCAAGGATCGAACCACGGACCTTAAAGTGTGAGCTGAGTGCGCTACCAACCTAGCTCCTAGAATTAGACACATGCAACATTTGGGTATCTTTATTAGTAGACGTTTCGCCATCTAGTGGCTTTATCACTACAAACACAATGTGAAGACTGCAAATCTGATTAAGCCACTGGATGACGAAGCGTCTGCAAATAAAGGTACCCAGATGTTGTATATGTGTTTAATTCTTCATTTTGTCGGTAGTGAATGCAACTGATGTACACAGATGAAACTTGTTTGTCTAGCCCGCTAGCCCGCTAGCCCGCTGATCAATAAGATACACGAGCAACGTAGCTAAATGAATCTTGAATGACTCCGCTTCGTCTCCTGGGAAAAATTCTACAGTTAACCTATTTCAGAGCTGCCTGACGCCCTTAATATCTATTACAAAAAAACTACTCTGAAACAGTCGCCCTTATATCCTACTCTTCACTGTTGTTCCTGTTTGCCGCCTTCATACCTCAGTACACAGTTTTCCTCAGCCTTCAGCTCGTCCTCTAATTCACACAAACAAACTTCTCGGTTAGGTTACCTTGTCTTCTATTCATAAAAAAACAATTTTAACATAGCACAACGGGAAAAATGTAAATTAGAGAAAAAAGTTCTGCCGGGCGAACAGAAAACGGGCACCATTGAGATGGTAAACCCAACTAAATAAGATTTTCACACGCAGTGTCTTTATCAGTCTCCCATTTGACTCTTTTTTTTTTCAAAACTGAAATGATGTCTGTCATTAAGAGGAGGGATGGCAGGCTTTTCGTCAATACTTAAGTAGAAACTTCAGTCGAGACTTGAGTACATCCTCCAAGGCTCAAAAACTTGTTTCTAAAATTTCTTACCAACCTAGTGTCCCATCACGTTTTCTTTCTGTCTTTCTCAGCTACTGTATTAACTTTCATGTCTGTGACACTTGTAGAAATAAATTCACCCGCCACATATTTCCCACGCAGGCCTCTTCATTAACTTCTCACAACTTCTTATATTGACAGCTGCCGTCTCTCTCTATCTCTCTCTCTCTCTCTCTCTCTCTCTCTCTCTCTCTCTCTCTCTCTCTCTCGCATCACACAAGTTAACACTACCTTTGACTTCAAAATCAACTGAGATCATGACAACATTTGTCAGAGGTAAAACTTGAAATGGATCGCGATAAACCCTAGCATAAACACAAGGACAAATAACAGGTTTGTCATACAAATCCAAACACACGAGTATACCGTACAACTCTGACGCCGACAGTGCAATACTCTCGGTCTTTCTCTCTCCACAAACACACACACACACACACACACACACACACACACACACACACACACACACACACACACACACACACACACACACACACACACACACACACACACACACACACACACACACACACACACACACACAGACGAGTCACAGGGACGTTAGGAAGTATTTCTTCAGTCATAGAGTCGTCAGGAAGTGGAATAGCCTAGCAAGTGAAGTAGTGGAGGCAGGAACCATACATAGTTTTAAGAAGAGGTATGACAAAGCTCAGGAAGCAGAGAGGGAGAGGACCTAGTAGCGATCAGTGAAGAGGCGGGGCCAGGAGCTGAGTCTCGACCCCTGCAACCACAATTAGGTGAGTACAATTAAGTGAGCACACTGGGTCCCACAGGGGTCGGTCCTTCGACCAGTGCTATTTTTGGTATCTGTGAATGACCTGATGGAAGTGTTAGACTCAGAAGTGTCCCTGTTCGCAGATGATGTGAAGGTAATGAGGAGAATTAAATCGGATGAGGATCAGGCAGGACTTCAAAGAGACCTGGACAGACTGGACACCTGGTCCAGCAACTGGCTTCTCGAATTTAACCCCGCCAAATGCAAAGTCATGAAGATCGGGGAAGGGCACAGAAGACCTCAGACGGAGTATAAGCTAGGTGGCCAAAGACTGCAAACCTCGCTCAGGGAGAAAGAGAAAGGGTGAGAACAACACCGAGCATGTCTCCTGAGGCGCACATCAACCAGACAACTGCTGCAGCATATGGGCGCCTGGCAAACCTGAGAATAGCGTTCCGATACCTTAGTAATGAATCGTTCAAGACAGTGTACACCGTGTACGTCAGGCCTATACTGGAGTGTGCAGCAAGAATTTGGAACCCACACCTGGTCAGGCACGTCAAGAAATTAGAGAAAGTGCAAAAATTTGCGACAAGGTTAGTTCCATAGTTAAGGGGAATGTCCTACGAAGAAAGGTTAAGGGAAATCGGCCTTACAACACTGGAGGACAGGAGGGTTAGGGGAGACATGATGACGACATACAAAATACTGCGTGGAACACCCAAGGTGGACAAAGACAGGATGTTCCAGAGAGGGGACACAGAAACAAAGGGTCACACCTGGAAGTTGATGACTCAAATGAGTCAAAGGGATGTTAAGTATTTCTTCAGTCATAGTCAGGAAGTGGAATAGTCTAGCAAGTGATGTAGTGGAGGCAGGAACCATACATAGCTTTAAGATGAGGTATGATACAGCTCATGGAGCAGGGAGAGAGAGGACCTAGTAGCGTTCAGTGAAGAGGTGGGGCCAGGAACTGAGTCTTGACCCCTGCAACCACAAGTAGGTTAGTACAATTACGTGAGCACACACACACACACACACACACACACGAGAGTGAAGGCAGGATCCACACATATCTTTAAGATGAGATACGATTAAACTCATAAAGCAGGGAGAGTGTGGACCTAGTAGCGATCAGTGAAGAGGCGGGGGCCAGGAGCTATGATTCGACCCCTGCAACCACAATTAGGTGAGTATATCCATAATGTTTCTTCTAATGTTACACACACATCCCTTGTTAATAATTTACCAGTGCTCCCACATAACGACTTTGCCAGCCAGTTTTTCCCTATTCCTCGTAAGATTTTGTATGTCGTAATCATGTCTCTTCTCTCTGCGTAGGTCGTCAAGTTCATGCTGTTTTAGTACTAGTCTGGTATAAACCTTAAAAATAGAAAATGTTTCGGTCCTGGGACCTTGATTAAACTGTCAGGACCGAAACGTTTACTCACGTTTACTCACCTTTCTAAACCAACTCGTCTGTTTGCAGACCTGTGGACCTCTACAAGCTTCTTCACGTGCTTGACCATGTGTGGGCTCCATGCTGGGGCTGCGTACTCTGCCTGGCCTTAGTGGTCATATATAAAGTTCTGGAGAATTATTGTCTCCGAATGCTGTTGTGAATTTCGTAATCTTTCATGTGCCGCTGGCGTAATACGCTTTGCGTAGTTCTGGTGATATTCTTGGTCCTTTCAGTTTACTGATATCTGCACCCTCCCTGCGCCCATGCTGTACTCCGTGTCCGATTTTCCGTTGCCTTCCCTAATTCGCCTGACCTTTCTTTTGTTTGGGTCGAACTCGAGAAACCACTTGTTTGATCATATCTGCCATTTGTTGACTTTTCCGTAGAGGTAACCACTCTCCTTTAATTTTCTTCTTATTTTGCATGATAATAATTAATAATAATAGTAATAGTAATAATAATAATAATAATAATAATAATAATATAATAATCACAGACCGTGTGGGTTTGTGTTTGGGTAGAGAGAGGCGCGGTTTGGGAGAGATAAGGCTGGGGGGGGAGGGTTCCAGCTTGCAGTCATTATCGTTACGATGTTTTGGAAGCTGCGGTTTGACTCCCGAAGGAACACATGATCACTAACAGGTTCCTAGGAGAGCCCTGATAGGCTAAAATGGTGGCGGCGCTATGTGGTCTTATGGACCATGTGATCTTATGGACCATGTGATCTTATGGACCACATGGAGTGAAACAGTCGTTCGAATGGAATTGAAAATTGGCATCGGCGGGCTGAGCAGCAATGATAATAGTCTCCTCTGGCAATCCAATGATCAGGGTTCGAATCTCGCTGGGATGGAAGGCAGACTATAACCTTATCCCATTAGGCTTGCAAAATGCCTCCAGGTACACAAAGCATTCAGCTAAGTGAAGTTAGAGCAAAATATCAATAGCCTGGTGGTAGCGATTCCAGTCTCAAGGTTGGCTTAACAAACCCGTAAGTATTTCACGGTGCCTGAGCTAAGATGGTCCAGATTTGTTTTTATTACTTGTGGTGGAGGAGGAAGAGGTCAAAATAGAATGGAAAAAACTGCTCAAAAATAAAAATAATTATAATATACAATTGGTTACTTTTCGACATGAGTTATTTACATATTCGGGAATTTGAGCAGTCTGTGTAAGTTTAAAAAAATCTTGGTTTATTTTGGTCAGTTTTACGTTCAATAAACGTGTTAGTTTTAAGATTGTTCCTTTCTCGTTTTCATTTTCCTAATTCGTATCTTATTAGTTTCAACGTATTAAACACTTTAAAAAATGGTAAATTGAGGTTAGAATTCCCAATAAACAGTGAAAAGAAATGTAGCAGTGGGAAGCAGTGTATAACAGTGACATTCACTACTCTGGTCAGTACAATCACAGAAAGAGTTCACTGTAAGGAATTCATTAACGTAGCGGTGAAGAGGTTTTTGATCCATGGAACTGAAGCTGTCCTCAGCCTATCATGGTAAGATTGATTTCTGACAGCAGGTACGGTGGATCAGTACAGTACTGCAGCAGCAGGTACGGTGGCTTAATACCAGTACTGCAGCAGCAGGTACGGTGGTTCAATACCAGTACTGTAGCAGCAGGTACGGTTGTTCAATACCAGTACTGTAGCAGCAGGTACGGTGGTTCAATACCAGTACTGTAGCAGCAGGTACGGTGGTTCAATGCCAGTACTGTAGCAGCAGGTACGGTGGCTTAATACCAGTACTGCAGCAGCAGGTACGGTGGTTCAATACCAGTACTGTAGCAGCAGGTACGGTGGTTCAATACCAGTACTGTAGCAGCAGGTACGGTGGTTCAATGCCAGTACTGCAGCAGCAGGTACGGTGGTTCAATACCAGTACTGTAGCAGCAGGTACGGTGGTTCAATACCAGTACTGTAGCAGCAGGTACGGTGGTTCAATGCCAGTACTGTAGCAGCAGGTACGGTGGTTCAATACCAGTACTGTAGCAGCAGGTACGGTGGTTCAATACCAGTACTGCAGCAGCAGGTACGGTGGTTCAATACCAGTACTGCAGCAGCAGGTACGGTGGTTCAATGCCAGTACTGTAGCAGCAGGTACGGTGGCTTAATACCAGTACTGCAGCAGCAGGTACGGTGGTTCAATACCAGTACTGTAGCAGCAAGTACGGTGGTTCAATACCAGTACTGTAGCAGCAGGTACGGTGGTTCAATGCCAGTACTGTAGCAGCAGGTACGGTGGTTCAATACCAGTATTGTAGCAGCAGGTACGGTGGTTCAATACCAGTACTGCAGCAGCAGGTACGGTGGTTCAATACTAGTACTGCAGCAGCAGGTACGGTGGTTCAATACCAGTACTGCAGCAGCAGGTACGGTGGTTCAATACTAGTACTGCAGCAGCAGGTACGGTGGTTCAATACCAGTACTGTAGCAGCAGGTACGGTGGTTCAATACCAGTACTGCAGCAGCAGGTACGGTGGTTCAATACTAGTACTGCAGCAGCAGGTACGGTGGTTCAATACCAGTACTGCAGCAGCAGGTACGGTGGTTCAATACTAGTACTGCAGCAGCAGGTACGGTGGTTCAATACCAGTACTGCAGCAGCAGGTACGGTGGTTCAATACTAGTACTGCAGCAGCAGGTACGGTTGTTCAATACCAGTACTGCAGCAGCAGGTACGGTGGTTCAATACCAGTACTGCAGCAGCAGGTACCAGGTTTCAATACTAGTACTGCAGCAGCAGGTACGGTGGTTCAATACTAGTACTGCAGCAGCAGGTACGGTGGTTCAATACTAGTACTGCAGCAGCAGGTACGGTGGTTCAATACCAGTACTGCAGCAGCAGGTACGGTGGTTCAATACTAGTACTGCAGCAGCAGGTACGGTGGTTCAATACCAGTACTGCAGCAGCAGGTACGGTGGTTCAATACCAGTACTGTAGCAGCAGGTACGGTGGTTCAATACCAGTACTGCAGCAGCAGGTACGGTGGTTCAATACTAGTACTGCAGCAGCAGGTACGGTGGTTCAATACCAGTACTGCAGCAGCAGGTACGGTGGTTCAATTCCAGTACTGCAGCAATAGGTACGGTGGTTCAATGCCAGTGCTGCAGCAGCAGGTACGGTGGTTCAATACCACTACTGCAGCAACAGGTACAGTGGTTCAATACCAGTACTGCCGCATCAGGTACGGTGGTTCAATACCTGTACTGCAGCAGCAGGTACCAGGTTTCAATACTAGTACTGCAGCAGCAGGTACGGTGGTTCAATGCCAGTGCTGCAGCAGCAGGTACGGTGGTTCAATACCAGTACTGCAGCAGCAGGTACGGTGGTTCAATACCAGTACTGCAGCAGCAGGTACCGGGGTTCAATACCAGTACTGCAGCAGCAGGTACCGGGGTTCAATACCAGTACTGCAGCAGCAGGTACCGGGGTTCGATACCAGTACTGCAGTAGCAGGTACCGGGATTCAATACCAGTACTGCAGTAGCAGGTACCGGGGTTCAATACCAGTACTGCAGTAGCAGGTACCGGGGTTCAATACCAGTACTGCAGTAGCAGGTACCGGGGTTCAATATCAGTACTGCAGCAGCAGGTACGGTGGTCAATACTAGTACTGCAGCAGCAGGTACGGTGGTTCAATATCAGTACTGCAGCAGCAGGTACGGTGGTTCAATACCAGTACTGCAGCAGCAGGTACGGTGGTTCAATACTAGTACTGCAGCAGCAGGTACGGTGGTTCAATACTAGTACTGCAGCAGCAGGTACGGTGGTTCAATACTAGTACTGCAGCAGCAGGTACCGGGGTTCAATACTAGTACTGCAGCAGCATGTACGGTGGTTCAATACCAGTACTGCAGCAGCAGAAACCGGGGTTCAATACCAGTACTGCAGCAGCAGGAACCGGGCTTCAATGCCAGTACTGCAGCAGCAGGAACCGGGGTTCAATACCAGTACTGCAGCAGCAGGAACCGGGATTCAATGCCAGTACTGCAGCAGCAGGAACCGGGGTTTAATACTAGTACTGCAGCAGCAGGAACCGGGGTTCAATGCCAGTACTGCAGCAGCAGGAACCGGGGTTCAATACCAGTAGTGCAGCAGCAGGTACCGGGGTTCAATACCAGTACTGCAGCAGCAGAAACCGGGGTTCAATACCAGTGCTGCAGCAGCAGGAACCGGGATTCAATGCCAGTACTGCAGCAGCAGGAACCGGGGTTCAATACCAGTAGTGCAGCAGCAGGTACCGGGGTTCAATACCAGTACTGCAGCAGCAGAAACCGGGGTTCAATACCAGTGCTGCAGCAGCAGGAACCGGGGTTCAATGCCAGTACTGCAGCAGCAGGAACCGGGGTTCAATACCAGTAGTGCAGCAGCAGGTACCGGGGTTCAATACCAGTAGTGCAGCAGCAGGTACCGGGGTTCAATGCCAGTACTGCAGCAGCAGGTACCGGGGTTCAATACCAGTAGTGCAGCAGCAGGTACCGGGGTTCAATACCAGTACTGCAGCAGCAGAAACCGGGGTTCAATACCAGTAGTGCAGCAGCAGGTACCGGGGTTCAATACCAGTAGTGCAGCAGCAGGTACCGGGGTTCAATGCCAGTACTGCAGCAGCAGGTACCGGGGTTCAATACCAGTAGTGCAGCAGCAGGTACCGGGGTTCAATACCAGTAGTGCAGCAGCAGGTACCAGGGTTCAATACCAGTAGTGCAGCAGCAGGTACCAGGGTTCAATACTTTCCCCCATCACCAGAGGTTATATTTTCACCCCAGAGGTCAGTCCCTCCCCCATAAGGTCACTGGACAGGTCACTGGACAGGTCACTGGACAGGTCACCGGACAGGTCACACCACGCACCGGGATTTTCCACACGTGACTTTTTTGTTCATAATAGGTTTATTTTTTTTTATTGAATCGGTTGCAACAATTTGTTGGGTTTCCTTAAATTCTTTGTGTGTGTGTGTGTGTGTGTGTGTGTGTGTGTGTGTGTGTGTGTGTGTGTGTGTGTGTGTGTGTGTACTCACCTAGTTACTCACCTAGTTGAGGTTGCAGGGGTCGAGTCCAAGCTCCTGGCCCCGCCTCTTCACTGGTCGCTACTAGGTCACTCTCCCTGAACCATGAGCTTTATCGTACCTCTGCTTAAAGCTATGTATGGATCCTGCCTCCACTACATCGCTTCCCAAACTATTCCACTTACTGACTACTCTGTGGCTGAAGAAATACTTCCTAACATCCCTTTGATTCATCTGTGTCTTCAGCTTCCAACTGTGTCCCCGTGTTGCTGTGTCCAGTCTCTGGAACATCCTGTCTTTGTCCACCTTGTCAATTCCTCTCAGTATTTTGTAAGTCGTTATCATGTCCCCCCTATCTCTCCTGTCCTCCAGTGTCGTCAGGTTGAATTCCCTTAACCTCTCCTCGTAGGACATACCTTTTAACTCTGGGACTAGTCTTGTTGCAAACCTTTGCACTTTCTCTAGTTTCTTTACATGCTTGGCTAGGTGTGGGTTCCAAACTGGTGCCGCATACTCCAATATGGGCCTAACGTACACGGTGTACAGGGTCCTGAACGATTCCTTATTAAGATGTCAGAATGCTGTTCTGAGGTTTGCTAGGCGCCCATATGCTGTGGCAGTTATTTGGTTGATGTGCGCTTCAGGAGATGTGCCTGGTGTTATACTCTCCCCAAGATCTTTTTCCTTGAGTGATGTTTGTAGTCTCTGGCCCCCTAGACTGTACTCCATCTGCGGTCTTCTTTGCCCTTTCCCAATCCTCATGACTTTGCACTTGGTGGGATTGAACTCCAGGAGCCAGTTGCTGGACCAGGTCTGCAGCCTGTCCAGATCCCTTTGTATTTCTGCCTGGTCTTCGATCGAATGAACTCTTCTCATCAACTTCACGTCATCTGCAAACAGGGACACCTCGGAGTTTATTCCTTCCGTCATGTCGTTCACAAATACCAGAAACAGCACTGGTCCTAGGACTGACCCCTGTGGGACCCCGCTGGTCACAGGTGCCCACTCTGACACCTCGCCACGTACCATTACTCGCTGCTGTCTTCCTGACAAGTATTCCCTGATCCATTGCAGTGCCTTCCCTGTTATCCCTGCTTGGTCCTCCAGTTTTTGCACTAATCTCTTGTGTGGTACTTACTGTGTCAAACGCCTTCTTGCAGTCCAAGAAAATGCAATCCACCCACCCCTCTCTCTCTTGTCTTACTGCTGTCACCATGTCATAGAACTCCAGTAGGTTTGTGACACAGGATTTCCCGTCTCTGAAACCATGTTGGCTGCTGGTGATGAGATCATTCCTTTCTAGATGTTCCACCATTCTTCTCCTGACAATCTTTTCCATGATTTTGCGTGCTATACATGTCAGTGACACTGGTCTGTAGTTTAGTGCTTCATGTCTGTCTCCTTGTTTAAAGATTGGGACCACATTTGCTGTCTTCCATGCCTCAGGCAATCTCCCTGTTTCGATAGATGTATTGAATATTGTTGTTAGGGGTACACATAGCGCCTCTGCTCCCTCTCTCAGGACCCATGGAGAGATGTTATCTGGCCCCATTGCCTTTGAGGTATCTAGCTCACTCAGAAGCCTCTTCACTTCTTCCTCGGTTGTGTGCACTGTGTCCAGCACATGGTGGTGTACCCCACCTCTCCGTCTTTCTGGAGCCCCTTCTGTCTCCTCTGTGAACACTTCTTTGAATCTCTTGTTGAGTTCCTCACATACTTCACGGTCATTTCTTGTTGTCTCTCCTCCTTCCTTCCTTAGCCTGATTACCTGGTCCTTGACGGTTTTCTTCCTGATGTGGCTGTATAACAGCTTCGGGTCAGATTTGGCTTTTGCTGCTATGTCGTTTTCATATTGACGTTGGGCCTCCCTTCTTATCTGTGCATATTCATTTCTGGCTCTACGACTGCTCTCCTTATTCTCCTGGGTCCTTTGCCTTCTATATTTCTTCCATTCCCTAGCACAATTGGTTTTTGCCTCCTTGCATCTTTGGGTGAACCATGGGCTCATCCTGGCTTTTTCATTATTCCTGTTACCCTTGGGTACAAACCTCTCCTCAGCCTCCTTGCACATTTTTGCTACATATTCCATCATCTCATTAACTAGCTTCCCTGCCAGTTCTCTGTCCCACTGAACCTCATTCAGGAAGTTCCTCATTCCCGTGTAGTCCCCTTTCCTGTAGTTTGGTTTCATTTGTCCTGGCCTTCTTGCTTCCCCCTCCACTTGTAGCTCTATTGCGTATTCGAAGCTCAAAACCATATGATCGCTGGCCCCAAGGGGTCTTTCATATGTGATGTCCTCAATATCTGCTCTACTCAAGGTGAATACTAAGTCCAGTCTTGCTGGTTCATCCTCTCCTCTCTCTCTTGTAGTGTCCCTTACGTGTTGGTACATGAAGTTTTCCAGTACCACCTCCATCATCTTAGCCCTCCATGTATCTTGGCCCCCATGTGGCTCCAAGTTCTCCCATTCGATCTCCTTGTGGTTAAAGTCGCCCATGATCAGGAGCTTTGCCCTGCATGCATGAGCTCTTCTGGCCACTGCAGCCAGTGTGTCAACCATAGCTCTATTGCTCTCATCATACTCTTGCCTTGGCCTCCTGCTGTTCTGTGGTGGGTTATACATCACTGCACTCTGGGACCACCAGAGTGAAGCGTTCCCGCTATGTAATCACTTTCTTCTCTGCAGCTCATCAAAATTCCATCGATGTTTGATCAGTAATGCCACTCCTCCACCTCCCCTGTTCCTTCTGTCTTTTCTCAGGATCTGGTATCCCGCTGGAAAGATGGCATCTGTTATCATACCTGTAAGCTTGGTTTCTGTGATCGCTATGATGTCTGGTGATGCCTCTTTGACTCTTTCGTGCCACTCCTTCCACTTGTTTGTTATTCCATCAGCGTTTGTGTACCATACCTTCAGTTTCCTTTCCAACACTGTGGTTTGGGGGGCCTGTGGGGGTGGGAGACCTGGTAGCATACTGTGGGATTCTATGGTTGGGGGTTGGGTGGAAGCTGTGGGTATGGATTGTATTGTGTGTTGGGATGGTGTGATAGGTTGTGGGGTTCTGAGGATAGTTGTGTGTGTGCTTGCCCTTGCTGCTCTGTTCTGCTCTGACTGACCTCTGCTGGTTCCATCCTTGTCTCCTTTCCTAGCTCCTTTCGCTTTTTTGTCCTCTCCCTCAGCTGCTGTCTGTGTTCTGTCTCTGTCTAGGAACACCTTCTTGTACTTTCCCGCGCTTTTCAACCGTGGTTTCTCTTGGAGGATCCTGTTCCGCACTGTTTCTGTCCTGAGAATCAGCTTGATCGGTCGGTTTCTCCCCTTCAAGTACCCCCCTATTCTCTGAAAATTTACAGTCTCATCCATGTCTTCTCCCCCTATTTCTGTGATGATTTTCTCAATCTCCTTTCTTTCTTCCTGCCGTCTTTCAGTGTGTGTCCTTTCCTCTCTCTCCCGAAGCCCATGGATAATCACTGATTTTGCCCTTTCCTCCTCCCATTGCCTCTCCCTCTGTGACTCTGGTTCCTGTCTGTATGTGGTCATTTTCTCCCTTGATTTTTCCAGTGGCTCTTGGTAGCATGGTTGTGCCTCAGCATTCGACCTATCTCCCTCTCCATCTGCACCCATCTGCTCTTCCCTTCCACTCCCTGGCCCTTCTTTGCAGGCTAATATGACCTTAGCATAATTCTTATCTCCTTCCTTCCTGTTCAGCCTCTCATCTTCGTATGTTTTTTTTTTTTTTTTTTTTCGCCAGTATTCTCCCGGCCCGGGTCTTTTCCAAGTAGTGGTGACCTGGCCTTGGCTCCCTATCTGGGGAGTGTCTTGAGACTTAAGTCTCCCATGGGAGGAGGTACAAGTACCCCCTCATCTTTGGGACCAACTGTCCCCAGGCCTAGCCACATTCCCCGCCCTCATGGGGCTTGTAGGGAGAAGCTAGGCCTCTGGTCTGCCATCTGCCCCGCCCCAAAGGGGCTCGTGGGTCTTCGTATGGTGTGTGTTCTCTGGTCACTACCCCTGAGACTTGCTTCAGCCTGTTTACCTCAAATTCTAGGACCTTTACCCTGGCTACTGCAGTTTCGACTTGTGCTTCCCAATTCTTCGTCTCCTTCTCCAACCTCTTTTCCCATTTCACAGAGAGCTCTTTCTCCATTTTTTCAGAAAGCTCTCCTAATTTTCTCTCCCATTCTTGCTTTATCCTTTTCCACTGTTCCTCCATCCATTCCTCCCTACCAGTACCATTGTCATCTGATCCCTGATTCCTGCGAGTCCCAACCATTTTTTTTTTTAGTGAAAGAGAGAAAGAGAAAAAGAAAAAGGGAGAGAGAGTGAGAGATAGGGAGAGAGAGAAGGGGAACCTAGAAGGAGGGGAAAAGAAGGGAAAAAAGGGGAGAAAGTGAGAGAGAGGGAAAAGGTAAGAGGGGGGAGTGACAAGGGAAGAGAGAGAGGAAAGAAGAGGAAGACAGAGAGAGTAAGAGAGGAAGAGAGAGAGGGAGAGGAAGAGAGGAAGAGAGAGAGGATGAGAGAAAGGGGAAGAGAGAGAGAGAGAGAGAGAGAGAGAGAGAGAGAGAGAGAGAGAGAGAGAGAGAGAGAGAGAGAGAGAGAGAGAGAGAGAGAGAGAAAGAGAGAGAGAGAGAGAGGAGAGGGAGAGAGATGGGGGGAAAGGAAGGGTTATAGGGTCACTTCACAGGAAGGTGTAAAATCCTGTATATGTGTGTGTGTGTGTGTGTGTGTGTGTGTGTGTGTGTGTGTGTGTGTGTGTGTGTGTGTGTGTGTGTGTATGTGTGTGCATATGTGTGTGTGTGTGTGTTTGTGTGTGTGTGTGTGTGTGTGTGTGTGTGTGTGTGTGTGTGTGTGTGTGTGTGTGTGTGTGTGTGTGTGTGTGTGTGCGCATGCTACAGCTATTCAAGTGCCTAACAGCAGAGCTGTTCTCACCTAGTGTGTGTGCATATGTTTATGTAAACAGTCCTTATTTCCCACGTATGTACTACATATGTATTGTATATGTACCCGATCTCTTGGTTCCCACTGTACTGTCTTATGCGTTTAAAATTACGTTAAAAAATAAATACACTAGGCTTCGCCTATATGCCGCTACCTCTAAATTCTATTAAATGCCAGTAAATGCTGCTTATTCTAATTCTGATAGCTCGAGGAGAGTGACCCCCAATTCCAGCTAGAGACAGGTACTATTGACCCCATGCAACTCAAACTAGGTGAATATTACTTGTGGCTGGCAGTGGAGTAACGTTGCGGGTCTGTCCTGTCCCAGAAGTTGAAGAAGTTTGATGCTTCTCGGTAATTTTTCCACTAACTTCCTGTATGCACTATAGTCTCTAGCTCTTCTAATTTTTTCACTTACTGTATTTACTGACACATCTATACCTATCTCTTATCTCCCTGGTCTTGAGTCGCACTTATTCTTCAAATACCCCACTGCGTTATTATGGCAACACTATTTAGGCCTGACACAACCGTTCACCCTTCCAACGGCCCCCACTAAACACTTAGCCACTATTTCCTTTGTTTTCTTTTCTGTGATCACTTATATTTCCTTTTTTCGGGGCTTAAGTGATTATATGCACTCTTATGCGTGCACACGCCTATATCGCACACTCTATTCCTTATGGCACAGTCAGAAATTACCACCAAAACACGAGCTCAAACCGCGTGACTCCTCCACGTGTGTGTGTGTGTGTGTGTGTGTGTGTGTGTGTGTGTGTGTGTGTGTGTGTGTGTGTGTGTTCTGTGTGTGTGTGTGTGTGTGTGTGTGTGTGTGTGTGTGTGTGTGTGTGTGTGTGTGTTGTGTGTGTTGTGTGAGTCTGTGTCTGTCTGTCTGTCTGTCGGTCTGTCTGTCTCTCTCTCTCTCTGCTTCCCCTTCTGGTTTATCCTCTGAGACTTCGTCAACCTACACCACCAGTTTCTTGGCCCCCGTCATGCACACTCGTAAAGCTGCGTACGTAGTAGTAAGGCTTCACGACCTCCAGTTCATTTTCATTATTCTCCTGACATCCCTCATAATTCGTCAGCTTTCTTTTTCTTACGTCTATGTTTCTCCTATTACTCCTCCTCTCATTCTGAATTGTCATTCAACGTATCATTTCGCCTGAGTATTTTGCACGTAGTAATCGTGTCTCCTCTTCACCGCACCCACATATGTAACTACGAACTCATCTCGTTTGCGCGCACGCGATTTTTTCACACGCATATGTTTTCTCGTGCGTGTGTTTTTCGCACGTGTTTGCCCGTTCGCATACATGTGTGTGTGTGTGTGTGTGTGTGTGTGTATGTGTTTTATTTGTATTGAAAATACGACAGTTTCAGTTTTTTTAAATTCTGACACGACTGATATTTTGGCCGGTGTCCGCACCGAATTCAGAGATTGTGGATAGAAGCGTGGAATATTGAGGAAGGATGGGAAGGATGAGAGGGACAGGAAGGATGGGAAGGATGAGAGGGACAGGAAGGATGGGAAGAATGAGAGGGACAGGAAGGATGGGAAGGATGAGAGGGACAGGAAGGATGGGAAGAATGAGAGGGACAGGAAGGATGGGAAGGATGAGAGGGACAGGAAGGATGGGAAGGATGAGAGGGACAGGAAGGATGGGAAGGATGAGAGGGACAGGAAGGATGGGAAGGATGAGAGGGACAGGAAGGATGGGAAGGATGAGAGGGACAGGAAGGATGGGAAGGATGAGAGGGACAGGAAGGATGGGAAGGATGAGAGGGACAGGAAGGATGGGAAGGATGAGAGGGACAGGAAGGATGGGAAGGATGAGAGGGACAGGAAGGATGGGAAGGATGAGAGGGACAGGAAGGATGGGAAGGATGAGAGGGACAGGAAGGATGGGAAGGATGAGAGGGACAGGAAGGATGGGAAGGATGAGAGGGACAGGAAGGATGGGAAGGATGAGAGGGACAGGAAGGATGGGAAGGATGAGAGGGACAGGAAGGATGGGAAGGATGAGAGGGACAGGAAGGATGGGAAGGATGAGAGGGACAGGAAGGATGGGAAGGATGGGAAGGATGGGAAGGATGAGAGGGACAGGAAGGATGGGAAGGATGAGAGGGACAGGAAGGATGGGAAGGATGGGAAGGATGAGAGGGACAGGAAGGATGGGAAGGATGGGAAGGATGGGAAGGATGGGAAGGATGGGAAAGGCTTGCACACACGTTACTTGTTATTTTTCAATAAATATAAATATTTTCTAAGGAATATTTATGGCACTAATTTCCCCTGGTAACTTAAAATATATTTCCAGTGAAGTTGCATTTCAGCGACCCTTTTGGGTTTAGCGCATATGGTTAAATTAACGCATTTCAGCCCTTGGGATTACATATATCATGTTGCAGGTGGCGCGCATCATGTTGCACCTGGCCACCGTCATGTTGCAGATGACCTGTATCATGTTGCAGATGACCTGTATCATGTTGCAGATGACCTGTATCATGTTGCAGATGACCTGCATCATGTTGCAGATGACCTGTATCATGTTGCAGATGACCTACATTATGTTGCAGATGACCTGCATCATGTTGCAGATGACCTGCATCATGTTGCAGATAACCTACATTATGTTGCAGATGATCTGCATCATGTTGCAGATGACCTACATCATGTTGCAGATGACCTGCATCATGTTGCAGATGACCTGCATCATGTTGCAGATAACCTACATTATGTTGCAGATGATCTGCATCATGTTGCAGATGACCTACATCATGTTGCAGATGACCTGCATCATGTTGCAGATGACCTACATCATGTTGCAGATGACCTGCATAATGTTGCAGATGACCTGCATCATGTTGCAGATGACCTGTATCATGTTGCAGATGACCTGCATCATGTTGCAGATGACCTGCATCATGTTGCAGATGACCTGCATCATGTTGCAGATGACCTGCATCATGTTGCAGATGACCTGCATCATGTTGCAGATGACCTGCATCATGTTGCAGATGACCTGCATCATGTTGCAGATGACCTGCATCATGTTGCAGATGACCTGCATCATGTTGCAGATGACCTGCATCATGTTGCAGATGACCTGCATCATGTTGCAGATGACCTGCATCATGTTGCAGATGACCTGCATCATGTTGCAGATGACCTGTATCATGTTGCAGATGACCTGCATCATGTTGCAGATGACCTACATTATGTTGCAGATGATCTGCACCATGTTGCAGATGATCTGCATCATGTTGCAGATGATCTGCATCATGTTGCAGATCTGTATCATGTTGCAGATGACCATGTTGCAGATCGTGTTGCAGTTTCCTTGCATCACGGTGCAGCTGACCTACATCATTTTGCAGATGACCATGTTTCAGCTGGCTTGCATCATGTTGTAGGTGGCCTATATGTTGCAGATGGCCTGCATCACGTTGCAGATGGCCTGCATCACGTTGCAGATGGCCTGCATCACGTTGCAGATGGCCTGCATCACGTTGCAGATAGCTCTTATCATGCTGCATATCTCCCCGACGCCGGGTCACTTGGAGGTCAATGGTTCGATCCCCCGTATGGGTGAAAACACTGGGGCGTGTTTCCTGTACCTGTTCATCTAACAGGAAATAGGTACCTTGGCGTTAGCCAACTGGTGTGGGTCGCATCTTAGGGGATAAGATTAACGTAATTTACATAAATACTCTGCATAACCAGGGTCTATGTTAGCTATGGTCTGTATAAGTTGTATCATGTAATTGTAGGATATTATTATTTGGATTGTATGGTTTCTTAACATAAGAATATAAGAAAGAAGGAACACTGCAGTAGGCCTACTGGTCCATTGCGAGACAGAGCCAGTATTCGTTGAATTTTTCTCCTGGGAGGATAATGGAAAGAATGAATTTGTGTACACTCGTACCACTGAGAGTAACGAGGTGGTCCCTAACACCCTAAGGGGACTGGACCATTAGGTCGACGCTTTGATGGACAATACTGGTAATAGGTTGGTAGACAACTACCATGGAATTGTTAATGTTTTGAGCACTGACAATACTGTGCAATACTTGCATGTCTAAATTTACTGTAGAAACGTTTCGCCAATCAGTGGCTTCCTCAGTGAAATACACATACGAATGGTGGAAGATTAGAAGGAGTTTGAGGTAGTCACTCAGCCTGGAGTCGATGCGCTTCTTACTATGAAACTCTGACCTCAAACTTGAATACAGCCCCAGAGAGATACAGGTAAAACCTTACGGTCAGTTTGACCACTACTGGACACTGGTGTGGGAGACCGATAATGAATACAAGTGAGAAAGCCTGTAAACTGTGTAGTTATATTCGTACAACACTATGGAAATTTATAATTGTGTGCATACACACACACACACACACACACACACACACATATATATATATATATATATATATATATATATATATATATATATATATATATATATATATGTCGTGCCGAATAGGCAGAATTTGCGATCTTGGCTTAAATAGCAACGCTCATCTTGCCATATAGGACAAGTGAAAATTTGTGTATGCAATAATTTCGCCAAAATCGTTCTGAACCTAACGAAAAAAATATACTTCACTGTGTTTGTTTAGTATTAAATTACTGTAAACAAATCTAAAATATATTTATTTGGGTTAGGCTAAAATAAATTGTTCTTGTTATAATAAGGTTAGGTAAGTTTTCTAAGATTCTTCTGGTGCAAAATTAAAATTTTTTACATTAACATTAATGAAAAAAATATATCTTTAAACTTATAAGAGAAAATTTTAGAAAGGACTTAATTTTGAATGAGTTCTTGCTAATTGACCAGTTTTACATATTCGGCTCCACATATATATATATATATATATATATATATATATATATATATATATATATATATATATATATATATATATATATAACAAGTCGGCCGTCTCCCACCGAGGCATGGTGACCCAAAAAGAAAGAAAATCCCCAAAAAGAAAATACTTTCATCATTCAACACTTTCACTTCACTCACACATAATCACTGTTTTTGCAGAGGTGCTCAGAACACAACAGTTTAGAAGCATATACGTATAAAGATACACAACATATCTCTCCAAACTGCTAATATCCCGAACCCCTCCTTTAGAGTGCAGGCAACATTGTACTTCCCATTTCCAGGACTCAAGTCCGGTTATATAAAAATAACCGGTTTCCCTGAATCTCTTCACTAAATATTACCCTGCTCACACTCCAACAGATCGTCAGGTCCCATATACCATTCGTCTCCATTCACTCCTATCGAACACGCTCATGCACACCTGCTGGAAGTCCAAGCCCCTCGCCCACAAAACCTCCCTTACCCCTTCCTTCCAACCTTTTCGAGGACGACCCCTACCCCGCCTTCCTTCCCCTACAGATTTATACGCTCTCTATGTCATTCTACTTTGATCCATTCTCTCTAAATGACCAAACCACCTCAACAACCCCTCTTCTGCCCTCTGATTAATACTTTTATTAACTCCACACCTTCTCCTAATTTCCACACTCCGAATTTTCTGCATAATATTTACACCACACATTGCCCTTTAGACAGGACATCTCCACTGCCTCCAACCGCCTCCTCGCTGCTGCATTCACAACCCAAGCTTCACACCCATATAGGAGTGTTGGTACTACTATACTTTCATACATTCCCTTCTTTGCCTCCATAGATAACGTTTTTTGTCTCCACATATACCTCAATGCACCACTCACCTTTTTTCCCTCATCAATTCTATGATTAACCTCATCCTTCATAAATCCATCCGCCGGCACGTCAACACCCAAGTATCTGAAAACATTCACTTCTTCCATACTCCTCCTCCCCAATTTGATATCCAATTTTTCTTTATCTAAATCATTTGATACCCTCATCACCTTACTCTTTTTTATGTTCACTTTCAACTTTCTACCTTTATATACACTCCCAAACTCATCCACTAACCTTTGCAATTTTTCTTTAGAATCTCCCATAAGCACAGTATCATCAGCAAAAAGCAACTGTGTCAATTCCCATTTTGTATTTGATTCCCCATAATTTAATCCCACCCCTCTCCCGAATACCCTAGCATTTACTTCTTTTACAACCCCATCTATAACTATATTAAACAACCATGGTGGCATTACATATCCCTGTCTAAGACCTACTTTTACTGGGAAGTAGTCTCCCTCTCTTCTACACACCCTAACCTGAGCCTCACTATCCTCATAAAAACTCTTTACAGCATTTAGTAACTTACCACCTATTCCATATACTTGCAACATCTGCCACATTGCTCCCCTATGCACTCCATCATATGCCTTTTCTAAATCCATAAATGCAATAAAAACTTCCCTACCTTTATCTAAATACTGTTCACATATATGTTTCAATGTAAACACTTGATCTACACATCCCCTACCCACTCTGAAACCTCCTTGCTCATCCGCAATCCAACATTCTGTCTTACCTCTAATTCTTTCAATTATAACTCTACCGTACACTTTTCCTGGTATACTCAGTAAACTTATTCCTCAATAATTTTTACAATCTCTTTTGTCCCCCTTCCCTTGATATAAAGGGACTATACATGCTCTATGCCAATTCCTAGGTACCTTCCCATCTTTCATACATTAAACAAAAATACCAACCACTCCAACACTATATCCCCCCCTGCTTTTAACATTTCTGTCATGATCCCGTCAGTTCCAGCTGCTTTACCCCCTTTCATTCTACGTAATGCCTCACGCACCTCCCCCACACTCACATCCTGTTCTTCTTCACTCCTAAAAGATGGTATACCTCCCTGGCCAGTGCATGAAATTACCACTTCCCTTTCTTCATCGACATTTAAAAGTTCCTCAAAATATTCTCGCCATCTACCCAAAACCTCCATCTCCATATCTACTAACTCCCCTACTCTGTTTTTAACTGACAAATCCACTCGTTCTCTAGGCTTTCTTAACTTGTTTAACTCACTCCAATTTTTTTTCAGATTTTCATTAAAATTTATTGACAGTGCCTCTCCCACTCTATCATCTGCTCTCCTTTTACACTCTCCCACCACTCTCTTCACCTTTCTTTTACTCTCCATATGCTCTACTCTTCTTATAACACTTCTGCTTTGCAAAAACCTTTCATAAGCTAACTTCTTCTCTTTTATCACACCCTTTACTTCATCATTCCACCAATCACTCCTCTTTCCTCCTGCACCCACCCTCCTATAACCACAAACTTCTGCCCCACATTCTAATACTGCATTTTTAAAACTATTCCAACCCTCTTCAACCCCCCACTACTCATACCTGCACCAGCCCACCTTTCTGCCAATAGTTTCTTATATCTCACCCGAACTTCCTCCTCCCTTAGTTTATACACTTTCACCTCCCCCTTGCTTGCTGTTGCCATTTTCCTCTTTTTCCATCTACCTCTTACTCTAACTGTAGCTACAACTAAATAATGATCCGATATATCAGTTGCCCCTCTATAAACATGTACATCCTGGAGCCTACCCATCAACCTTTTATCCACCAATACATAATCTAACAAACTTTCATTACGTGCTATATCATACCTTTTATATTTATTTATCCTCTTCTTCATAAAATATGTATTACTTATTACCAAACCTCTTTCTACACATAGCTCAATTAAAGGCTCCCCTTTTTCATTTACCCCTGGCACCCCAAATTTACCTACTACTCCCTCCACAACATTTTTGCCCACCATTACTCATACACTTGGTTCAAAACTTCCCACACATTCACTCAACATTTCCCAAAATCTCTCTCTCTCCTCTACACTTCTCACTTCTCCAGGTGCATATACGCTTACTATAACCCACTTTTCACATCCAACCTTTATTTTACTCTACATAATCCTTGAATTAATATATTTATAGTCCCTCTTTTCCTGCCATAACTTATCCTTCAACATTATTGCTACTCCTGTGGAGGTAGTAAGCTGGCAGACAGCAACCGCCCAGGGAGGTAGTACCGTCCTGCCATGTGAGTGTAAAATGGAAGCCTGTAATTGTTTTACATGATAGTACGATTGGTGTCTTTTTTTTCTGTCTCATAAACTTACAAGAATTCAGGTACGTCTTGCTACGTCTACTTACACTTAGGTCACACTACACATACATGTACAAGCACATATGTGCACACTCCTCCTGGTTTTTTCTATTTTCTTATTAGTTCTTGTTCTTGTCTATTTCCACTTATCTCCATGGGCAAGTGGAACAGAATTTTTCCTCCGTAAGCCATGCGTGTTGTAAGAGGCGACTGAAATGCTGGGAGCTAGGAGCTAGTAACCCCTTGTCCTGTATACTTTACTAATATAAAAATACAAACTTTTGTTTTTCTTTTTGGGCCACCCTGCCTCGGTGGGATACGGCCGGTTTGTTGATATATATATATATATATATATATATATATATATATATATATATATATATATATATATATATATATATATATATATCAGGCGTGCGTGAGCGTGTTTGATAGGAGTGAATGGAGACGAATGGTTTTTAATACTTGACGTGCTGTTGGAGTGTGAACAAAGTAACATTTATGAAGGGAAGGGGTTCAGGGAAACCGGCAGGCCGGACTTGAGTCCTGGAGATGGGAAGTACAGTGCCTGCACTCTGAAGGAGGGGTGTTAATGTTGCAGTTTAAAAACTGTAGTGTAAAGCACCCTTCTGGCAAGACAGTGATGGAGTGAATGATGGTGAAAGTTTTTCTTTTCGGGCCACCCTGCCTTGGTGGGAATCGGCCAGTCTGATAAAAAAAAAAGTAAAAATAATTATATATATATATATATATATATATATATATATATATATATATATATATATATATATATATATATATATATATATATATATATATATATATCATGAGATGTTATCAACAAATTTTGTTGAAAATAAGAAAAAGTTTTGGAGTGAGATTAACAAGTTAAGAAAGCCTAGAGAACAAATGGATTTGTCAGTTAAAAATAGGAGAGGAGAGTTATTAAATGGAGAGTTAGAGGTATTGGGAAGATGGAGGGAATATTTTGAGGAATTGTTAAATGTTGATGAAGATAGGGAAGCTGTGATTTCGTGTATAGGGCAAGGAGGAATAACATCTTGTAGGAGTGAGGAAGAGCCAGTTGTGAGTGCGGGGGAAGTTCGTGAGGCAGTAGGTAAAATGAAAGGGGGTAAGGCAGCCGGGATTGATGGGATAAAGATATAAATGTTAAAAGCAGGTGGGGATATAGTTTTGGAGTGGTTGGTGCAATTATTTAATAAATGTATGGAAGAGGGTAAGGTACCTAGGGATTGGCAGAGAGCATGCATAGTTCCTTTGTATAAAGGCAAAGGGGATAAAAGAGAGTGCAAAAATTATAGGGGGATAAGTCTGCTGAGTATACCTGGTAAAGTGTATGGTAGAGTTATTATTTTAAGAATTAAGAGTAAGACGGAGAATAGGATAGCAGATGAACAAGGAGGCTTTAGGAAAGGTAGGGGGTGTGTGGACCAGGTGTTTACAGTGAAACATATAAGTGAACAGTATTTAGATAAGGCTAAAGAGGTCTTTGTGGCATTTATGGATTTGGAAAAGGCGTATGACAGGGTGGATAGGGGGGCAATGTGGCAGATGTTGCAAGTGTATGGTGTAGGAGGTAGGTTACTGAAAGCAGTGAAGAGTTTTTACGAGGATAGTGAGGCTCAAGTTAGAGTATGTAGGAAAGAGGGAAATTATTTCCCAGTAAAATTAGGCCTTAGACAAGGATGTGTGATGTCACCGTGGTTGTTTAATATATTTATAGATGGGGTTGTAAGAGAAGTAAATGCGAGGGTCTTGACAAGAGGCGTGGAGTTAAAAGATAAAGAATCACACACAAAGTGGGAGTTGTCACAGCTGCTCTTTGCTGATGACACTGTGCTCTTGGGAGATTCTGAAGAGAAGTTGCAGAGATTGGTGGATGAATTTGGTAGGGTGTGCAAAAGAAGAAAATTAAAGGTGAATTCAGGAAAGAGTAAGGTTATGAGGATAACAAAAAGATTAGGTGATGAAAGATTGAATATCAGATTGGAGGGAGAGAGTATGGAGGAGGTGAATGTATTCATATATTTGGGAGTGGACGTGTCAGCGGATGGGTCTATGAAAGATGAGGTGAATCATAGAATTGATGAGGGAAAAAGAGTGAGTGGTGCACTTAGGAGTCTGTGGAGACAAAGAACTTTGTCCTTGGAGGGAAAGAGGGGAATGTATGAGAGTATAGTTTTACCAACGCTCTTATATGGGTGTGAAGCATGGGTGATGAATGTTGCAGCGAGGAGAAGGCTGGAGGCAGTGGAGATGTCATGTCTGAGGGCAATGTGTGGTGTGAATATAATGCAGAGAATTCGTAGTTTGGAAGTTAGGAGGAGGTGTGGGATTACCAAAACTGTTGTCCAGAGGGCTGAGGAAGGTTTGTTGAGGTGGTTCGGACATGTAGAGAGAATGGAGCGAAACAGAATGACTTGAAGAATGTATCAGTCTGTAGTGGAAGGAAGGCGGGGTAGGGGTCGGCCTAGGAAAGGTTGGAGAGAGGGGGTAAAGGAGGTTTTGTGTGCGAGGGGCTTGGACTTCCAGCAGGTATGCATGAGCGTGTTTGATAGGAGTGAATGGAGACAAATGGTTTTTAATACTTGACGTGCTGTTGGAGTGTGAGCAAAGTAACATTTATGAAGGGGTTCAGGGAAACCGGCAGGCCGGACTTGAGTCCTGGAGATGGGAAGTACAGTGCCTGCACTCTGAAGGAGGGGTGTTAATGTTGCAGTTTAAAAACTGTAGTGTAAAGCACCCTTCTGGCAAGACAGTAATGGAGTGAATGATGGTGAAAGTTTTTCTTTTTCGGGCCACCCAGCCTTGGTGGGAATCGGCCAGTGTGATAATATATATATATATATATATATATATATATATATATATATATATATATATATATATATATATATATATATATATGTCGTGCCGAATAGGCAGAACTTGCGATCTTGGCTTAAATAGCAACGTTCATCTTGCCATATGGGACAAGTGAAAATTTGTGCATGCAATAATTTCGCCAAAATCATTCTGAACCTAACGGAAAAAATATATTTGATTGTGCTTATTTAGTACTAAATTACTGTAACCGTATTTAAAATATATAAAGTTGGGTTAGGCTAAAATAAATTGCTCTTGTTATAATAAGGTTAGGTAAGTTTTCAAAGATTCTTTTGGTGCAAAATTAAAATTTTTTACATTAACATTAATGAAAAAAATATATCTGTAAACGTATAAGAGAAAATTTTAGAAAGGACTTAATTTTAAATGAGTTCTTGCTAATTGACCAGTTTTACATATTCGGCACGACATATATATATATATATATATATATATATATATATATATATATATATATATATATATATATATATATATATATAATGTCGCGCCGAATAGGTAAAATTGGTCAATTAGCAAGAACTCGTTTAAAATTAAGTCCTTTCTGAAATTTTCTCTTATACGTCTAAAGATATATATTTTTCATTTATGTCAATGCAAAAATTAATAATTTTGTACCAAAAGAACCTTAGAAAATTTACCTTACCTTGGCAATATAAACACAAATGCAGTATAATGTGATCCTTTATTGACTACGTTTCGCCCACACAGTGGGCTTTTTCAAGTCACAAACAGAACTACCTGGGGTGGAAGGAACGCGAGTATTTATAGTCCGGCTGAGGTCAGGTGAAGAATGCTGCATCTGATGATGTACCGAGTTGGGTTGTAGAGTCTAAAAACTTGGGTAGCTTGGAAAGGAGACTGGACAAGTTTGTGAGCAGACCTTCTACAGTGTTCTTATGTGGGATAGCGATGAAGGAGTTTCTTGGCAAGTGGTTCAGCTATGTTATAGAAGCCACTATTCATCGCTATCCCACATAAGAACACTGTAGAAGGTCTGCTTACAAACTTGTCCAGTCTCCTTTCCAAGCTACCCAAGTTTTTAGACTCTACAACCCAACTCGGTACATCATCAGATGCAGCATTCTTCACCTGACCTCAGCCGGACTATAAATACTCGCGTTCCTTCCACCCCAGGTAGTTCTGTTTGTGACTTGAAAAAGCCCACTGTGTGGGCGAAACGTAGTCAATAAAGGATCACATTATACTGCATTTGTGTTTATATTGCCATTGTGTCGGTACTTTATACCATTTATTACCTTACCTTATTATAACAAGCTCAATTTAATTTAGCCTAATCCAACTAAATATATTTTAGATAAGTTTACAATAATTTAATAATTAAACAAAATTAAATATAGTTTTTTCGTTAGGTTCAGAATTATTTTTATGAAATTATTGCATGCACAAATTTTCTCTTGCCTTATTCGGGAAGAAGAGCGTTGCTATTTAAGCCAAAATCGCAAGTTTAGCCTATTCAGTTCGACATATATAAACCTATGATTGTTGGGTAGCATATAATTTGTGATTTTTTTCAACCTTAAATAGCCAAAATATTGATCACTTGATTTCAAAAACATTACGCCACAGACTAAACAAATTCAAATTCGTAATCAGCGCATCAAAGTTACCAGAAAACAACCAATTTATTGTCTGAACGGGATAAAAAGTTAATTTTTGTATTTGGTGTTAATTAAGCAAATGTTGCTTAAATAAACGGTTTAAAACAGTTTAAATAAACGGATTTGCAAAGTCTTTCTCTGTTAATTCTGAGCGAGCCATCCCAGGGTTGTACCCCAGGTGGGGGTTAGAGATAATCCCAAATTGAAAGTTGGCACTGCTTATCCAGCTGGTGTGGGGGACCAGTGAAAGGGTTATTATTTTTAGTCGACTGGTAGTTTCCATTTCTTCACCTATTTTCCCTTTTTTTCCCCATATCACTTAATATTCGTCCATGAGATATCAACCTCCTCTCGTGGCACATCTGAAAAATACAGTGGAACCCCGCTTAACGATCACCTCCCAATGCGACCAATTATGTAAGTGTATTTATGTAAGTGCGTTTGTACGTGTATGTTTGGGGGTCTGAAATGGACTAATCTACTTCACAATATTCCTTATGGGAACAAATTCGGTCAGTACTGGCACCTGAACATACTTCTGGAATGAAAAAAATATCGTTAACCGGGGGTCCATTGTACTTCTAAGATCCCTTGCAATCAACACAGTTCATTGTCGCGACTCAGAGCCAGACTCGGTTGGGGAACCCGTTGTTGCTGGCCCTGGCCCCTGCTTCTGCCTTAGTAATAGAAGGCCATTCTGTAAACACCCCATCAACATCAATTCAGCAATGTTGCTAATAATGATGTTCTTGATATTCTGAGCAGTGTTGAGCACGTAGTTTTGCTTCTGGTAGACAACTGATTGATGATTTTTCAGTTGTCTCTGTTGTGCTGTTGTTGTATTGTTGAGGACACTTCTGTCTACTGCGTGTGGGCTGCTGCGCTGTCTAGGCTAAAGTTTGATAACCTTGAAGTGGCAGTTAGAGGCGCAATGTGGAAAGATCTTGCTTTGTAACATCCAGATCTCAGGACATCCTGGTGATAAGTATTTTGAACCTGGGTTTATGGGCCTCTCTTGGTAGAATTACCGACAGTGTCTTAGGTATAAGGAGACAATTGCAACTAATGTGACATATTATTGTGGCAACGTTTCGCTCTCCAGGAGCTTCAACAAAGTTCCCGAAGAGCGAAACGTTGCCACAATAAAATGTTACATTTGTGTTCTTTCCCATCTCGAATCATGATGAACTGGTGAACATTCCTGCCACCGGTTATATGAACCTGTCGTGGCATCAGTATACTGAATAAACTCTCTTAAGTACTTCTCAAGTTTTAGACCTATTTTTAAACGTTTTGTGGCAAGAAACTGATTAGGGAACACTAGCTGTCTCCAGCTTGAACTTTCTCTTACACTCATTATGGCTTTGTCATGACTGGGATGCCTTTGGGATCTGCGGGAATTTTCCCCAAGTCTTTTCCACATAAATACGTTAATAAGATTAACTAATGATCCTTATTTTTCATGGTGCGACAAAATAAGTAACACGACAAATAAATACTAACACATTTTCATTGTTTTGCTAATTTCAACTTTTTGTTTCGTCCGCTATATAAAACAAATACATTTTTTTTCGTTGAAAATAATATTAATAATATACCAAAAGTAATATTTTTCATTATCTAAATTCTACTAAATCATACGTCAATTAAAAAAAACTTAATATAAAGATCAAAATGCATTTTTTTCGTTATGTTCACATTGATTTTCAGAGATTTTTTTCGTCAAAAAATAGAAAACTCTAAATTTCAATTTTTCCCCCCCACGTAGTATAGCTGGGTTTTTTCCCCATTTTCTCCGTACATGGCTGTTTTCCCCCCGTTTTTCGGTCCCATGAATAGTATAGCTGTATTTCCTCAGGTATATTATAGCTGTGTTTTCTCAGGTATATTATAGCTGTGTTTTCTCAGGTATATTATAGCTGTGTTTTCTCAGGTATATTATAGCTTTGTTTTCTCAGGTATAGTATAGCTGTGTTTTCTCAGGTATAGTATAGCTGTGTTTTCTCAGGTATAGTATAGCTGTGTTTCCTCAGGTATATTATAGCTGTGTTTTCTCAGGTATAGTATAGCTGTGTTTCCTCAGGTATATTATAGCTGTGTTTTCTCAGGTATAGTATAGCTGTGTTTTCTCAGGTATATTATAGCTGTGTTTTCTCAGGTATATTATAGCTGTGTTTTCTCAGGTATAGTATAGCTGTGTTTCCTCAGGTATAGTATAGCTGTGTTTCCTCAGGTATAATATAGCTGTGTTTTCTCAGGTATAGTATAGCTGTGTTTCCTCAGGTATAGTATAGCTGTGTTTCCTCAGGTATAGTATAGCTGTGTTTTCTCAGGTATAGTATAGCTGTGTTTCCTCAGGTATAGTATAGCTGTGTTTTCTCAGGTATAGTATAGCTGTGTTTTCTCACGTGTAGTTTACCTGTTTTTTCTCGCGTGTAGTATAATTTTTTCCTCGCCTATATTATAGCTGTTTTTTCCTCACTTATAGCTAGTTTTCCCCTCGTGCAATGCAGTTAAGTTTTCCCCTCGTATTATAAAGCTAGTTTGTCAGACGTAAAGTATGGTATAGCTCGTTAATCACACGTTGAATATAGCAAAAAAATGTTGAATGTTGTGGTTGATTATCCTGAGGATAGGGGGATAAGGCTGAATATAGCGGTTATTTATCCTGACTGTAGCGGAGAATGTTGAATATAGCTGTTATTTAGTATGGCCTGTGCAAAATCAATGCTGTAAACAAATGACTAAACGTGTTATTTATCCCGAGGATAGCGAGAAACGCTGAATGTTGGAGTTATTTATCCTGAAGATAACGGAAACTGTTGACTGTAGCGGTTATTTAGCTCGAAGATAGCGGAAAATGTTAAAAGTAGCGCAATTTACCTCGAGGATAGCGGAAACGCCGAATGTAGCAGTTCCCGAGGATAGCTGAAAATGTTGGCCAGAGGATAGCGGAAAACTTTGAACTTAGCGGTTATTTAGCTAGACAGCGGAAAATATTGAACGTAGCGGCTCTTTAGGCAGAGGATAGCGGAGAACTTTGAACGTAGCGGTTATTTAACCAGAAGATAGCGGAAAGTTATGAACATAGCGATTATTTAGCCAGATAGCAGAAAACATTAAACGCAGCGGTTATTTAGCCAGAAAGCGGAAAACACAGAAGCAGTGAGGCAGGTAACAGTAAATTTCCTAATTCCCTTTGGTTTATATTCTAATATTTTTTCGGCTTTCCCTTAAATTTGTTAATCTGGTGGTGATCTCTTGTTAAAGAATCGTCACCAGAGAAACTGGTGAAGGGATCTCGATCCGATGAGACAGACGTTCCTTCCACCTTTTTTTCGATATCTTTTGCTCATTTCTTAGGGGATTACCTATACGCGTTTAGCAATTCCCGTTCAGTATAATATTTATTTAAAATGTAAATTTCTTGATTCTAGATAATATATCTAGAAAAAATTCTTAGTCCAGTTTATAATAGTTCATAAAACGTGAAACTGTTTTTGGTGAGACGTTTTTCTTGGAACTCATCCTCCCAATTTCTCTTCAGCCCAATTTCTGTCTTGCTATTAAGCCAGATATTCACCCAATTTTCCATCCAATTCGGAGACCGCATTTATCACGGCCTTGCATCACGTTTTAGAGCCTCGGGAGGTAATACTGCCTCAGAGGGAGAGACAGAAGGAGGGACAGACAGGGAGAGGGACAGGGAGATAGAGAGACAGGGACAGAGGCAGGGACAGAGACAAACAGAGACAGGGACAGAGAGACACAGGGACCATGAGAGAGACAGGGACAGAGGATGGGAGGGAGGGTGGAAGGATTGGAGGGAGTCTTGAGACTGAGTTCTCCATCCTCACGTTCCATCCTGCCTCTTCCCTTTATATCAGGACAACGACCACGTTCACGCCGACTTGTAGGAATGGCAACGAGAATCAGAGGACCAGGAATGGTCTGTATATTTTTGGAACCCGATTTCTTCTCTCACTACCTTTTTTGGGGAGAGAATTGTGTGGACGTGCGTGTGCGTGCGTGTGTGGACGTGCGTGCGTGGGGATGACACCCTGGCATCCCGGCAGTATGACAGGATGACACCCTGACATCACGGCAGGGTGTCATCCTGACACATACTATGTTGTTCTCATTGATTTATGTGAAGCCATTCTCTTCCCCTCACCCTACCACCTAAACTAATTTGACCTGAGTCACTCATTTCTCGCCTACCGAAGCTAATCGTGTTTACTCTTGAAGTTGTGTCTTTAGTTTGCCTCTAAAGACACTTCCTCATCAAAGTCATTCCATTTCTCAACCACTCTGAGACTAAAATATTTCTTCACATCTCAGTGAGATGGTTTAAGATTCTGTATGTCGCAATCATGTCTCCTCTTGTCCCTCTCTCTCCCAAGGTCAGTTCCTTCAACCTTTTCTCGTAACGGATTTCCCTAACTTCTGGCGTCAGCCTTGTGATCTTTTCTAGCTTCTGTACGTGCTTGACCAGGTGTGGGATCTATGTTGGGGCCGAGTACTCGGTGACTGGCCTAATATATGAATTATACAATATAAAATTCCGAAGGATTCTTTCTAAGTTTGTGGAATTCTGTTCTGAGATTTGCTAACGTTATATTTTCATAATTCCGACGATATGTTTGGTGTCATGTTTACGTCTGGACCTTTCCATTCTGTACTGTATCCCACGTGCCTTTATGTACATGCATGATATACAATACCGACAAGATGAAGAATTACAGCAAGAAGGTTATAAAGATGCCGTCTGTACCAAGATTCCATTAGGCTGCAGTGTCTGGCAATTGTACATGACTGGAATACAATACTTGTGTTGTCGGTATTGTATACCATTCATGTACACCATGTCAGACACTGGAAAATCATGAATCTTGTGACAGAGGGCACCACAACCTTATTACTACTGGCTCATCCCTTGGGTATGATCTTTCACTGGGGAATTCCGCCTACCAGTGACAATGCCTTCATCTTGCTGCACCTAAATCTTCGTGTACCCTTCTCCAATTCCCATGACCTTGCATTTGTTTGAGTTAACTTCAAAAACCACCAGTTTAACCACATCTATTGCTCGAGTCTCCCTGGAACTTAACACTGTCCTCTTGTGTTCCTATTCTCATTAATTTACACCATCGGCAAACATCGACACTTAGTCTCCTCTGGTAAGTTGTTCTTATATTTAGAACAGTACCAGTCCTAAATCGGTTCCTTGCAACATCCCACTGGTTACTCTCTTCAGTATTCATGTCGTTCAATACTGTTACTCTCTCCCTCTTCTTTCCTTCAGGTAACCCATGACTCGATGGAGTACTCCTTCTTTTAACCCTGTCCGTTCTTCTAATCTGGTGTTGAATTTTATCAAATACTTTCTTAATCTAAGTAGCTGCAGTCAACCCAATCTTGTCTTGTTATGTCTGTGAGACTGTCATGGGACTCAAGCAAATTCTTTAGACAGGATTTTCTATCTCTTCCTCAGTGTATTTTTTTTTTTGTAAAAATATCTTTAAAGGTCCTGAAAACCAGTATACGCTGCTTGTCGCGTTGTAGTATTAAGGAGACTGGGGGAAGCAACTCCTGACGACCTCTGCATAGACATTCTTTAATGAACAAGCCAGAGCCAGACTCAGCCGAACACCTGGCTGCTGGCTGATTCTGGCCCTGACTGCTTTTCTTTCTGAAGTTGACTCTGTGGACATCCCATTGGTGGAATTTGTCTCTGCGATGTGGCTAAAACAAAGATATTTTTTATATCTTTTGTAGTATTGGGTAAGTTATTTCCTAACAACACAATGAACTTCAAGGATGTGGTTACGTCCCCTTCAGGGAAGACGCCTTGACTCTGTTGAAGGGCACTTGATTAAAAGATATTGGAATTACCCTTCACTTCCCTGGACTGAACCTAATTACCTCCCACTCCCTTAAGAGCAGCATGACTCTTATGGGTATAATGTTTTCCACTCAATAATAATAATAACAATAATAATTAATAATAATAATAATATTAACAATAATGTGGTTACAGTACTTAAGTTGACAAAGCATTTGTTGATTTGTGTGTTGCCTAATTCTGTGGCTTAGTGGTGGGTGATTTGTGCCGTTGTTGTAGAATACTTTGATTTACCTCGCCCGGGTAATTAGGCGAAAAATCAAAGAAGACAACGTGCCCATGTGTTGCAGCCCGATTTTGGCTGGACTATAAGTTGATAAGATTGAAACGGTAGTTGTAGGCACAGTGTGGGGAAATCTTGCAGGGACAGTCGAGTGAAGAAGACTTCTGGCTCTTGGTAGGCAGGCTTGTGCTCTCTTGCACTGTGGCAAACAAGTGGAGAAAGTTTCCTTCTACCTTCTACGGTTCACCTGACAGTAAGTAGGTACCTGGGTGCTAGTAGACTGCCGTGGGTCGCAACCCAGGGGGTGGTAGGATAACAGCCTTTACCCTGTAAATGAACTGAGATGGGATAATAGCTTTTACCCTGTAAATGAACTGAGATGGGATAATAGCTTTTACCCTGTAAATGAGCTTAGGGAGGATAACTCTTAGCCTATAAATGAGCTGAGGTAAGATAACAGCTCTTAGCTTGTAACTTCGTCTGTTAAAAAATAATTAGCCCCTTTTTCTGTGGAAAATCATTACTAACCATACGGTACTAATTATTTTACGTTGTACAGATCCTGCGTATATATCCTAACAAATAACTTTCAAGCAAGAAAATCTAGCTACAGTAGAGTGTAAGATACGAGTGGAGGAGCTTGGAGAAACACTGCAAGATTGTAATGCAGCTTGTCACTATTGTGTCATACCGACTATTAAATAGGTAATATAAATATTTCAATTCTTAATTTTAATTGTAAACAAAGGCAAATGTTCAAATGCATGTTGCACAGTTGCAAGATTAATAAAACGAGTCATGTGCTTATGAACTACTAGTCTCACCCATAAATTCCTCTCCATCCCTTCCCCCCGTCACACATCACTCCCTCTCCCTTTGCATAACTTGTCAGTCCCCATTATCACTATTCCTCCCTAATAATATCTTTATTTACTACAAGTACATGTGCAAGGTATCCAGTCCTAGCTGACATCAATGACATACTACTATACAGAAAGCCCCTTGTTATGCTGAGCATTTCGGGCAAATTAGGTCAGTTTTGTCCCAGGATGCGACCCACACCAGTCAACTAATACCCAGGTACCCATTTTATACTGATTGGTGAACAAGGACAGCAGGTGTCTTATGTAGAAACACGTCCCTAATGTTTTCTAGCTGAACCGGAGATTCGAACTCCGGACCTCAGTGTGGGAGCTAAGTGCGCTAGCGATCGAGCTACGGGACAATTCTTCAAGGTAATTCTTCCCTCCTAACCACCTTCATCCTCACTGTTGACAGTTATATCACCGTAAATACCACTATCTAAAATCACCTTTACTAACATCAACCACAACACAGCTCTTCCAGCACACAGTTCTCCATACATCCACGTCTGTAAATTATTAAGCAAACCAATTTTGCCTTAAAACTCTCGTTTGTGCGTCCTAATAACCAGAAACGAATTCTGTCGCTCCCCAATTGACCAATTTTTGTGATCGAATACCCTCCTGACTTCCCGGGCCTCCATTACCTCGGCAAATTTTGTTTCAGTCGTACGTGGATAGATGCATTTTCCTTTGGTCTAGGAGGAAGCCATTTGGGGCTCCCTTGCTGCCATTGTTTGCCTCGTCTCTGTCTTTGTCTTGCATGTGTTTGTTTGGAGACTCGCTTGGGAGGATGGGGAGAGGGATTCAGTGTTGCGTTAATTTTTCTTTTCCCTTTTGTGATGTTTTTATAAATTTTTATTGTTTTGCTTGTTTTAGTGTATGACGGGGGATGGGGATGTATTTACAAGGTATTCATACATGTTTGCATGAATATATAGATTTATCTATGTATATATTTATGCAAGTGTATGAATTCAAGCAAGCGTGAATGCTTGCATGTATTAATGTATGCAGACAAGAAATGTATATATATGTATGTACTTTCGTGGCTTTTAAAAATTTTCTCTGTCGCTACACACACTTTTTTTTTTTTTTGCTTAGTGTGATAAATACGACATATAGAACCAGCCTTCAGTAAAAACAACATTTCGCCCAGATGGAACTGTTGAGCTTGAGATGTCTAGCTCCGTCAGAACTCTTGCTGTCTATTCTTTAAGACATGTTCCTTGACTTCTGTGAAGGCCGTTTAATGAATGGAATTTACCCTCTCCTTTGATCGAACCTGATTACCTCACATTCTCCCCAGGCGCTGCATGACTCCTACGGATCACCTTGACGTGATGGTGGGTTTGTGAGGGCTAGTCTAATAATATGCTCTCCTTTCTTTAACTTGTAGTGGGGCTTTTTTCTCAGTCGTTAACTTATGCTCCGGGGGACTACAGGAAAGGTTCGTTGATGCTTTCGTTGTGCTTCCACTAATTGCAGTGCTGAGAGGATCCACACCACACAGGGACTGCATCGTCTGGTGGCACTTTGGGTGCTTCCTCTGGCGGAAGTGTTACATGAGGCAACTTCGTTTCCAGCAGTGATGACCGATAGTGTGTAGCTTTCTGCGTTCTTGCCAACAGACGACACAGCCATATCACCAATAAATGCCGTGTAGAGCCGTAGTGTATTACTCCAAACACACCCACTATGTTCGAACCGCCAAACCTCACAAAAAGTTTACGCTTTTCTATTTCTAGCCATATGCTGCTAGCGCCTCTGGCACTGCCTAAATGAGTGGTTTTGGTAAGTCCTGCCCTGTTACTTCAGGGCTAGCTATCCAGGGGCTGTGCCCTTAGTAAGGTGAGGGCGAAGTACCTGAAGGATAGTTTGTTGCGGGATGCCTGTAGGGACCTCGGGAAACTTTTACGAGGAGTCTTTTGACATTAATAGTGTAATGAAGTTTTTAACTGATACTGGCTATTTTAACTTTATATGATTATATTTGTGTTAAGCGTTTATGTTCGTTTCTTGTGTTTGTTGATTTCTTGTTTTTGTTTTATCAAGCCTGCGAGTGCTGAGTGACCTGCCCAGTCAAAGTGCTGCCTAAATGTTACTACTGCTGCTACCACCACCACAACTACCCCCACCACTACTACTACACTACCACAACTACCACCACCATTACTACTACCAAACCATCACCACAACCACCACTGCTGCCACAACCACTACTGCCACAACCACTACTACCACAACCACTATTAACACAAATACGACCACCACCATTACTACTACCAAAACCGCTACAACCGATATTACCGCAACCACTACTACCACAACCACTATTAACACAAATACCACCACCACTACTACCACCACAACCACCACTACCACAACCACTATTAACACAAATACCACCACCACCAACACTACTACCACAATTACCACCACTACTACTACCACCTATTCGTAGGTGCTCCTGCTTCCCACTGTAACTAGTTGTGTTCAGTCTACCAGTTTACCTGTGTATAATTACAGTGTATTTCTTTTTGAGTGGGGGGTAGAATTTTGAATCTAATTTTTTGACAATAATTTAATAGACTAACAACTACCTTTAGATGCCATCATAAACAAAGAGAGAAGTTATGAATAATTCATGCCGAGAACTGTAAACAGAAGCGTTATGTATTAAGAGAAGTGACGTAATGTTTTCCCTCCGCCCAGCTACACCTCCATAGTATATAAACATAAAATGTTTAATTGCTAGGTAACGTGTTTCTTATATAATTTTGAAGAAAATATCATAGATGGATTAATGAAAATGTCTATATTGTACCCAAGAGTGATTATTACATAAGAGAGAGATGTACTCATGGAGAATGTAAACAAGCCGGGTGGCATACGCCGTATTTGAAAGATCGCTTGCTGTATAGAAAGTTTTGGTCATAAATTGAGATCGCCGTATTAGCGGAACGCCGTAATGCGAAGCGCCGAAAAGCGGGGCCCTACTGTACTGATTATTTATAACAAGAGTATTTTCTGTTTTATTTATCCTACTACTTTTATTTTTTTTCTTGTTTTATATGCGTTTTAATTCCAAGATCGCTGATTGATTGGCATAGTCAGTGCACTATTTATATTTTGAAGCTTCTTTCCTTTCCTCCTCCTTTCAAATAGGCTTTCTTTGCATGCCCTGTCAATGGGTCTTCAGGATTTTATACGTCAGTGTCATATGCTCCCCTTACTCTCCTTGCTTGTTGTCAAAGTCAATTCTTGACTTTGACAACCAGTGATGGGTTGTGCCAGGGCTGCATACACCATGATGGGTTGTGCCAGGGCTGTGTACACCATGATGGGTTGTGCCAGGGATGTGTACACCATGATGGGTTGTGCCAGGGCTGCATACACCATGATGGGTTGTGCCAGGGTTGTGTACACCATGATGGGTTGTGCCAGGGCTGCATACACCATGATGGGTTGTGCCAGGGTTGTGTACACCATGATGGGTTGTGCCAGGGCTGCGTACACCATGATGGGTTGTGCCATGGTTGCATACACCAGTGATAGGTTGTGCCAGGACTGTGTATACCAGTGATGGGTTGTGTCGGGTCTGCAGACACCATGATGGGTTGTGCCAGGGCTGTGTACTCCAGTGATGGGTTGTTCTGGGGCTGTGTACACCAGTGATGGGTTGTGCTGGGGCTGCATACACCATGATGGGCTGTGCCAGGGCTGCATACACCAGTGATAGGTTGTGCCAAGACTTTGTACACCAGTGATGGGTTGTGTCAGGTATGCATATACCAGTGATGGGTTGTGCTGGGGCTGCATACACCATGATGGGTTGTGCCAGGGCTGCGTATACCAGTGATGGGTTGTGCCAGGGCTGCGTACACCAGTGATGGGTTGTACCAGGGCTGCGTACACCAATGATAGGTTGTTCTGGGGCTGCCTACACCAGTGATGGGTTGTGCCAGGGCTGCGTACACCAGTGATGGGTTGTTCTGGGGCTGCATACACCAGTGATGGGTTGTGCCAGGGCTGCGTACACCAGTGATGGGTTCTGGGGCTGCCTACACCAGTGATGGGTTGTGCCGGGACTGCGTACACCATAGTGGGTTGTGCACACTTCAGGTATGGTGTTCTAAATTATTCTTTATTTATATTTATGAATCTTGTTTTGAAATTAGCCGGTCTAGTCTATCCTGCCGCCTATGTTATCCAGTTAATAGACCTCTTTTGCCGACAAATTTGTCATGGCTGTGATCTTAAGATTGTGTTGTCAGGTAAGGGGCTATGTTCCTCTGTTTTAATTTCCAGCTGGGGTCGGCCACGTTCAAACAGTGGCAAGCTTTGAGTGGTTTGTGCCTAGCTGCAAAGGTTCTTTCCTCTGGAAAGGGTTCAATTCTTCCCACAGGATGCCGAATTTGACACACACACACATACACACACACACACTATCTCTCACTCATACGCATACAAACACACACTGAGCCATACAATTGTTTGTAGTTCCCCTCTATGCATCCCCCTTTCATCATGTTTGGTGTGTACAGTGTGGGTCAGGTGTCAGAATAATGACCAGTTATGACTTCGGAGATAGCCACGTAAAAATTATATCTCCGGGGCCTAATTGGATACAGGCAGGGAAGCATTCTTGATGTACAGTTGTGTGAGAGGGGAGGAGATATATGAGTGTGTGTGCAATAATATCACAGTAAACAGGTGATATCACAGTATGCAAAAATAACCATAGTAAAAAAATATTGAAATTCCAAGCGCTTTCGTGATTTCTCACATTATCAAGGAATAGTAAAAATATTAGGATAACAGAAGACATATAAAGTTGAAATATGACCCCAAATACGACCCTACTTGAAGGTGGAAGTGTAGTGAAAAACACTTAGGTCACATGTCAAGTAAAAATTGAAGAATGACGTGTTGGTCATAGTTTAAAATCCTTCCAAACTGTTCTTTAAATTAATTTATACAACCCAGAACTTACATCAGCACCACAATCAACACCGTTTTCCACGAAGCTTGATTCAGTTATATTTCGCTCAATCACAGACTAGCTTGATGCAACCAATAAATGTATTTATTATTATTATTAAAGATTCGTCGTTATTCTCCCGGCCCGGCCTTGGCTCCCTCTTTAGGGAGTGTCTGAGACCTAAGTCTCCCATGGGAGGAGGCACAAGTACCTCCTCATCTTTGGGACCAACTGTCCCCAGACCTAGCTACAAGCTAGGCCTCTCTGGTCTGCCATCCCCGCCCCAAGGGGCCTAATGGGAATGACAGTCTTGTGAGCTGCAAGCTCGGGCTCCGGCACCTACCCTACCCTAGAAGGGCTGGGCATGGTGTCGATGAATAAATGTATAATGAACACTTGTTAATATACAACGCACTTCTTGCCGAATAGGGTAAGTAAAAAAATTGTGTAAGCAATAATTTCTCAGAAATCATTCTGAACCTAACGAAAAAAGATATATTTAATTGTGTTTGTTTATTAAATTATTGTAAACTTATGTAAAATATATTTAGTTGGATTAGGTCAAATTAAACTGTGCTTGTTATAATAAGGTTAGGTAAGTTTCCTAAGGTTCTTTTGGTACAAAATCATTAATTTTTATATTAATTTAAATTAAAAAAATATATCTAAATGTATAAGAGAAAAATTTAAAAAGGACTTAATTTTAAATGAGTTCTTGCTAATTGACCAGTTTTACTTATTCGGCACGACATATATATATTAAGAGACAACAGACTTTAATTTGGAAAGTGTCATTAAAACATAAGACAAAAATAGAAAAAAAGAAAATGCGTAAGAAAGGATGTTGAAGTGAAAAATAATTTCTAATTTTCTTTCTGTGTTCTAGCTGAAATTCCATTTTTTAGAGAAATATTAAAGTTTACCCATGAAAGGAAAACTGATTAGAGGGAAAACGATCCAGGAAATTGCAAAGTCTCATCTGCCTGCGGGAAAATGGCCCACGTGTTTTCCAGAGTCGAGATTATGAACTTCTCACATGCTGAGTAAGATACTCACTTTCCTTCCCTTTTTTCGTTTTTTTTTTTACCTGATGCAGAGGCTTGGCAGCGAGGAGGTTAGTGAAGAGGAATGTGATGATGGGAGGTTTCTGAGAGTGAAGGAACTCTTAGTATTGTGTGTAATTACGACAGGGTGTTTCACTCGTAGGAGGCCCCGAGTTACCGTTTACTACAATGTACAACTACGGGAGTACCAACTCGGTGCCTCCTACGAGTGTAACACTGTACGTACTTGTAATTCAATATAACCTCAGCTCTTTCTACCTCAGCACATGCAAGAAGCTTTATTTCTCTGTTTCTGAGTGTTCTGGAGGCAGAGCTACAACTCGACTCACTCAAGTGAACTAAGAGCTGTACTTCAACCCTCTCAAGAGGTGCAGAAAATGGTGTTAAACAAAGATGCCCAAAGGTTTACTCTCAAGAGTCCCAGGAGCTGTGGATCAACTCCCTCAAGAAGACTTTATAACCCATACGAGATCAGTAATTTTTTAATTCAATAAGAATAACTATAAAAGGAGAGAGCTGTAGATAAGCCCTTTCAGGGGGCCCAGGAGGTGGAACTCGACCAGCCAGACACCATAAAAATTAGACCAGTCTATTGCCAAATCCAGGCTAATGCCGTAGACTTTTTGCAATCTCGAGACGGCTGAGATAGGATTATCAAAGCTTATTCTTTGGGTAGCAATGAAAAATAGGTTGGTCATATATTTTATTTGGTAATAATAATATCTTTATTTACTACAAGTACATGTACAAGGTATACAGTCCTAGCTGACAACAATGACATACTACTATATAGAAAGTCCCTTGTTATGCTCCGCATTTCGGGCAAATTAGGTCAGTGTTCCAGGATGCGACCCACACCAGTCGACTAACACCCAGGTACCCATTTTACTGATGGGTGAACATAGACAACAGGTGGAAAGAAACACGTCCAATGTTTCTACTCTGGCTGGGAATCGAACCCAGGCCCTCGCAGTGTGAAGCCAGAGCGTTAACCACCAGGCCACCAGACACCAGGTTTGTGTTTGAGAAGGACTTGCCTAATGTGGGCCAGTAGGCCTGCTTCAGTGTTCCTCCTTTATTATGTTCTTGTGATGACTTTCACGAAGAGTCCTGCTTCCCTATCACGTGAAAAATCACGTTAATTAATGTGATAAATCACAACAGTTAAAAGCAAAATAACTAAGTATTTGATTTAAGTGTAATTTTCTGAATTTTCTGTAGTGTGAAAAAAAAAAATTTAAACCGCTAAAGGAAATTTTTTACAAAAATATGACATAGATACTAGGCTGTATGACGATCCATTTATAATAATAATTTTATTTACAAATACACGTACAAGGTATACAAGCCTAGCTGACATCAGTGACATACTACTATATAGAAAGCCGCTTGTTATGCAGAGCATTTCGGGCACATTACCTCAATTTTGTCCACGGGATGCGACCCACACCAATCGGATTCCCTAATGCTCTAAAAAGGGTATACATTACACCCCTATTTTTCTAACGGTGGCAAATATACATTTTTGCCCAATTAAAAAAAACCAGAACCTCTGTTTAGTAAGAAATTCCAGCGTTGACAAAATAATGCGGATATGAATGGACAGACTAGTCACAGGGAAACTAATATTATATTTTTTTAATCAAACTGGCACTTACAGAGCACAATAATAATATAAATCCTTTCATGAACATTTCTTTGGTGCCACTTTTGTATACGATCTACATAGCCAACGTGATCTACAGGAGTCAAATTAGGTTAGGTTAGGCTATTACTTTTCTTGTAGATCGCATACCAAACTTGCTTCATGAAACGTAGATCGGAAACCAAAGTAGTACCCATTACTTTTGTAAGGAAAGTTTGTAAGGAGAGTTTGAACCTCTGAAGAGGAAAATAAATGGATAACCACAACAAATATATCTTTTCTGGGAAGGTCTGGCTTTCTTGGGTATTCTGGGTTACTGACCCTCCGGTCTTATTGGTCCGAATAAACAAGGCGTGTGGGTCTTCACTGTTTGGCATAATTGAGTATTGTGTTTCTTGTTTTTAGTTGTAAAAGACTGTGTTGTTTACTTAGTTTTGCTGATGTTGTAAATGATTATCATTAATCATATTCCTTTTCAGTTATCGCGTTTTGTTGCGTGTTTGCTAATTTTTGGTGCACTACCCTCCTCGGTGGTGCACTACCCTCCTTGGTGGTGCATCACCCTCCTTGGTGGTGCACCACCGTCCCTGGTGGTGCATCACTCTCTTTGGTGAAGCATTACTCTCCTTGACCCTCTCCCTGGTGCACCAACCTCTCCCTGGTGCACCAACCTCTCCCTGGTGCACCAACCTCTCCCTGGTGCACCAACCTCTCCCTGGTGCACCAACCTCTCCCTGGTGCACCAACCTCTCCCTGGTGCACCAACCTCTCCCTGCTGCACCAACCTCTCCCTGGTGCACCAACCTCTCCCTGGTGCACCAACCTCTCCCTGGTGCACCAACCTCTCCCTGCTGCACCAACCTCTCCCTGGTGCACCAACCTCTCCCTGCTGCACCAACCTCTCCCTGCTGCACCAACCTCTCCCTGCTGCACCAACCTCTCCCTGGTGCACCAACCTCTCCCTGGTGCACCAACCTCTCCCTGGTGCACCAACCTCTCCCTGGTGCACCAACCTCTCCCTGCTGCACCAACCTCTCCCTGGTGCACCAACCTCTCCCTGGTGCACCAACCTCTCCCTGGTGCACCAACCTCTCCCTGGTGCACCAACCTCTCCCTGGTGCACCAACCTCTCCCTGGTGCACCAACCTCTCCCTGCTGCACCAACCTCTCCCTGGTGCACCAACCTCTCCCTGGTGCACCAACCTCTCCCTGGTGCACCAACCTCTCCCTGCTGCACCAACCTCTCCCTGCTGCACCAACCTCTCCCTGGTGCACCAACCTCTCCCTGGTGCACCAACCTCTCCCTGGTGCACCAACCTCTCCCTGGTGCACCAACCTCTCCCTGCTGCACCAACCTCTCCCTGGTGCACCAACCTCTCCCTGGTGCACCAACCTCTCCCTGCTGCACCAACCTCTCCCTGGTGCACCAACCTCTCCCTGGTGCACCAACCTCTCCCTGCTGCACCAACCTCTCCCTGGTGCACCAACCTCTCCCTGGTGCACCAACCTCTCCCTGGTGCACCAACCTCTCCCTGGTGCACCAACCTCTCCCTGGTGCACCAACCTCTCCCTGGTGCACCAACCTCTCCCTGCTGCACCAACCTCTCCCTGCTGCACCAACCTCTCCCTGGTGCACCAACCTCTCCCTGGTGCACCAACCTCTCCCTGGCGCACCACCCTCTCCCTGGTGCACCCCCCTCTCCCAGGTGCACCACCCTCTCCCTGGTGCACCACCCTCTCCCTGGTGCACCACCCTCTCCCTGGTGCACCAACCTCTCCCTGGTGCACCACCCTCTCCCTGGTGCACCAACCTCTCCCTGGTGCACCACCCTCTCCCTGGTGCACCAACCTCTCCCTGGTGCACCACCCTCTCCCTGGTGCACCAACCTCTCCCTGGTGAACCACCCTCTCCCTGGTGCATCACCCTCCCTGGTGCACCACCCTCTCACTGGAGCACCACCCTCTCACTGGAGCACCACCCTCTCACTGGAGCACCACCCTCTCACTGGAGCATCACCCTCCCTGGTGCACCACCCTCTCACTGGAGCACCACCCTCTCACTGGAGCACCACCCTCTCACTGGAGCACCACCCTCTCACTGGAGCACCACCCTCTCACTGGAGCACCACCCTCTCACTGGAGCACCACCCTCTCACTGGAACACCACCCTCTCACTGGAGCACCACCCTCTCACTGGAACACCACCCTCTCACTGGAGCACCACCCTCTCACTGGAGCACCACCCTCTCACTGGAACACCACCCTCTCACTGGAGCACCACCCTCTCACTGGAGCACCACCCTCCAGGGTGCACCAGCCTTTTTGACTGCTACGTCTATCAGGCTCTAGTTTATAGCGACTCGAACCTCCGTTAGCCTCAGGACAGCCAAGAAGTAAATATGGTGATGAATGAAAACACTTGAATGCTCTCGTTAATTAGGTTAAGTAATGGTCGTCAGGAAACAGGACAAGTGTTTCCTGACGCGGGTGTTAATCATATGACCCACCGCTGGAGGTTTTGGTTATCTGACTGAGGCCTTCCACTGGCTTACCCCTCCACCCCTCTAAAAATTATGGTTACGATTATAACCAATTTTTATTACTCGTTAGATATGGAAAATGGGAAGCACAAACGAGTCTCAAAGACCATGGAAGATGGGCGAGAATGTTGCCGCTTGAACGATCGATTTTAACTGTGTTTAAACACTTTTAACAAAACAGATATTGAATGAATGATGGTGGATATGTTTTCCTCTCTGCCTCACTGTACATTGGCGGTGAAACTTTCCATGTTATTAAGCAATGGCTATCAATTAGGAGGAGACAACATTATTAATGAAGAAAATGGTACCTTAGATTTTTTTATTACAATGGTCGTACAACAATGAGATGCAAATTATGAGAAAATAGTTCTGGATTCACTGGAAAATTTAAAAATTATACTGTTCAAAAAAAAAAAATATAAAAAAATAGTGAAATTCCAAGAACTTTCGTGATTTCTCACATTATCAAGGAATAACATTTGGATTTATACTCTTTTCACTGTAGTTATTTTGCATATTGTGATATCACCTGTTTGCTGTGGAATAATTGCAGTCATAACTGTGTACAACGAACACATAACGAAGCACCGAAAGTGTTGCTTTGCTTCTGTAATTGCAAATAATATGCACACATGCCAAATGCTCGTGTGGCAAATCTAAGAAGATTCCAGCAGTCTGTCATGTTCTTATTCACGATCCTGGACGCATGGCAGGTCCATCCTGGAGTACGTAGCACCAGCATGGAACCTTGTCCTGATAAGCACGTAAAGGCTGGAGAAAGCGTCAAGATATGCAACGGAACTAGTCCCAGAGGTAAAAGGAATGATCTACGAGAATAGGGTGAAGTACCTGGAGAAACTGAGAGTAGAGTTGTCCATTCACCCCCTCCAGTTTGTAGGGTTGATCGTGCTAAAAGTTTAAAATGCTTGAATAGAGACTAGCGAGGGTGGAGAGGATAATAGATTGAGGGAGGTGAGAAGTGCTTAAGGAAGTGCAAAGTTTATGTTGCTGTCTAAAGGTCAAAGAGGGAGTCTGTGTCAAAGGTGGGGCCGTCAGCGAGGGAGGTTGCACCCTGAGGAGGGTAAAAATGAGCCTTCAATTTTTTTTTTATTCAGGTACAGATTCACTTAACTACAATCATCATATTAGTAACATGTGTAAATTAGAATAAACTCAAAAAAAAAAAAAATCATTGACATATCCCATGCAGGGGCTGCATGAACTGTTCCTAGGATACAATGTTATATAAATTCCCAGAGCTGTCACGGCAAGCACCTGATACCCTTGTCCCTGTCGTTTCTACATACCCATGTGAGGCGGCGCTTCTCCACTCTTGTGACCGCAAAAGCTAAATATAGGAACCGTCTTCACTGTCAGCTTGACAGTCAAGACGGTTGCTAAATTTAGCTTTTAAGGTCACATGGCCTGGCACTCTCACCTGTTCTGCCTCTCTTCAAATTGCTTCTGAGTAAAATGACAAGCTTTTAAAGGGTTGCAGGTGGAAGGTCTCGGTCAGATGACCAAGAGCTCCAGCTGAGGGTCCTATGACTAAGAACATTACCTAACTTCAGTAAAATACAGAACCAGATGTCTGGCTGAATTGTTTATTTTTTTCAACTAAGTAATCGTATGTTTCGTAACTTCAGCCAGATGGAGAATTTTTTTGTGCTCGTTTCAATGTATATAATTTTTCTTGTAGATGAATAGTTCACAGAACCGACAAGTTAGACACATGTGCAACACTTGGGTATCTTTAATGAGGAAACGTTTCGCCACACAGTAGCTTCATCAGTCCATACAAAGGAGAATGGTGATGAGCAGGAGTAGTATTCTTTTCAAGATTGATGGATTGATCACATCGGCTCAAGGCTGAGGGACTGATTACCTCAAACTCCTCCTGTTCTTCATCATTCCCCTTTGTATGGACTGATGAAGTCACTGTGTGGCGAAACATTTCCTCATTAAAGACACCCAGGTGTTGCTCATGTGTCTAATTTGTCATATTTTTTCTTATTACTAGATTACTTTGGTTCTACTAATCAACAATAAAATGTATATTAAGTTTTTATCAAAAATTTTGAGATTATGTTCTTTTGTTGTGATAAATTTGACTCGGGGGCACAAAAGCTAGTAAAGATCAGACAACCCTGCATTAGAGGACAGAATTACAGGGGGAAGACAAAACTCCATATAAAATACTTATTGTACTTGATGGGGAAGAGGCGGGAAACAGGTCCACGAGAGAACAGTTGGAAGGACACAAATAAGTCACGGGGATGTCAGAAAGTACTTCTTCAGCCTCAGGGTGGTCAGTAGTGAAATAACCTGAATGAAGCAGTGGCAGAGGCTCCATACATAATCTGAAGAATATGTATGAAAGGGGACCCACGAGGCTAACAGGGGGTAAATCCGGGAACAAGCAGGTTAATAGGCAGGATTAAGAGTGGAGACTGGTCCCCCAACAACACCCTCACTTCCACTACCTTCCCCACATGCACAAGATTAGGAGATACATAATCACGGCATGAAAAAATCCACCGAGTAAAGACACAGGCGAGTCACGGGAACAACAGATTGTACTTTCCACTCTTTGATAAGTGAGACACTAGATGACGTGGTAGAAGTAACCTGTACAGTGGCCACTGAGGACACACACACACACACACACACACACACACACACACACACACACACACACACACACACACACACACACACACACACACACAGTACATTACAACGCCGGCACAGAGCCCCTCATGATCAAACATAGAAAGCAACTATAAAAGATCCTAAGAGATTGATTCTGGACCTGAGGACGACCGACATATAACAACACTTAAGCACTAGCACTATTTTTCATGTATATTCACATGCGGTGCTGAATCTATGCGGGTCATTCATCACAAGGAGGGTCGCAGGCTCGATACATCATTCACTATTCACGAAGCAAAACGCAGAACACTAAATGGATTATATAATGAGTAGAACGCACTAGATAAAGTACTGGAAGAGGGAAACACTATACGTAGTTTTAAAAAGTAGGTATGATAGAGCTCTTGAGATAATGAATCTACAGACCCTTTCGATAGAATGATAACACACTTTTGATAGCAGTTAGAGGACCCAGGAGTAGCCTACGCATTAATGTTACATACACAACTAGTTCAGTTCAGACGGGTAAAACACACACTCAAGGAAAAGGATCTCGGGGTGAATATAATACCAAACACATCTCCTGAAGCGCACATTAACTAAATAACTGCTGCAGAATACGGGCGCCTGGCAAACTTAAGGAATCGTTCAAAACTCTGTACACGGTGTACAAGAGGCCCTTACTGGAGTATGTAGCTCCAGCTGGTCAAGCACTTCAAGAAATTAGAGAAAGTGCAAAAGTTTGCAACAAGACTAGTTCCGGAGCTAAGGAGCATTTCCTGTGAGTAGGGGCTAAGGGAAATAGACCTGACGACACTGGAGGACAAGAGGTATTGGGAATACATGAAATATAAAATACTGAGAGGAATTGACAAGGTGGGCAGAGACAGGATGTTCCAGAAATGGGATACAACAACAAAGGATCACAACTGGAAGTTGAAGATTCAGATAAATCACAGGGATGTTAGAAACTATTTCTTCAGTCATAGAGTTGTCAGGAAGTGGAACAGTCTGGAGAGTGATGCAGTGAAGGCATTCTACATACATAGCTTGAAGAAGAGGTATGATAAAGCTCATGGTGCAGGGAGAGAGAAGACATAGTAGCAACCAGTGAAGAGGCGGGGTCAGGAACTATGAATCGACTCCTGCAACCACAATTAGGTGAGTACACACGCTCGATATTATCTTCGTGGCATCAGAAAACAGTCATACTGAAGCAATCGTGGCATCAGAAAACAGTCATACTGAAGCAATCGTGGCATCAGAAAACAGTCATACTGAAGCAATCGTGGCATCAGAAAACAGTCATACTGAAGCAATCGTGGCATCAGAAAACAGTCATACTGAAGCAATCGTGGCATCAGAAAACAGTCATACTGAAGCAATCGTGGCATCAGAAAACAGTCATACTGAAGCAATCGTGGCATCAGAAAACAGTCATACTGAAGCAATCGTGGCATCAGAAAACAGTCATACTGAAGCAATCGTGGCATCAGAAAACAGTCATACTGAAGCAATCGTGGCATCAGAAAACAGTCATACTGAAGCAATCGTGGAATCAGAAAACAGTCATACTGAAGCAATCGTGGCATCAGAAAACAGTCATACTAAAGCATGGACGCAAAGCTTTGTGATTCTTGACTGGCAGCTCTTTTCAATCGGAGACTTTAAAGTGGAGCCTAGATAAAGCGGAGCCTGGATACTGGTGACGCGCTCTTGATCCAAGCAATGGATGTTTCCTGTCCCTTTGATCGATCCTGATTGCGTCCCATTCCCCAGGTTGTGTATGACCCCTTCGCTTTTGGTGCTTTCCCACGAATGTAATAATACAAAGTTCTCTCAACCCTTTTTAATATTGTGAATATGATAATGCTGTAAGAGAAAATTTTTAGAAAGGATTTAATTTTACCTATTAGGCACGACATTATATATATATATATATATATATATATATATATATATATATCTATATATATATATATATATATATTGATGAGGGAAAAAGAGTGAGTGGTGCACTTAGGAGTCTGTGGAGACAAAGAACTTTGTCCTTGGAGGCAAAGAGGGGAATGTATGAGAGTATAGTTTTACCAACGCTCTTATATGGGTGTGAAGCGTGGGTGATGAATGTTGCAGCGAGGAGAAGGCTGGAGGCAGTGGAGATGTCATGTCTGAGGGCAATGTGTGGTGTGAATATAATGCAGAGAATTCGTAGTTTGGAAGTTAGGAGGAGGTGCGGGATTACCAAAACTGTTGTCCAGAGGGCTGAGGAAGGGTTGTTGAGGTGGTTCGGACATGTAGAGAGAATGGAGCGAAACAGAATGACTTCAAGAGTGTATCAGTCTGTAGTGGAAGGAAGGCGGGGTAGGGGTCGGCCTAGGAAGGGTTGGAGGGAGGGGGTAAAGGAGGTTTTGTGTGCGAGGGGCTTGGACATCCAGCAGGCATGCGTGAGCGTGTTTGATAGGAGTGAATGGAGACAAATGGTTTTTAATACTTGACGTGCTGTTGGAGTGTGAGCAAAGTAACATTTATGAAGGGATTCAGGGAAACCGGCAGGCCGGACTTGAGTCCTGGAGATGGGAAGTACAGTGCCTGCACTCTGAAGGAGGGGTGTTAATGTTGCAGTTTAAAAACTGTAGTGTAAAGCACCCTTCTGGCAAGACAGTGATGGAGTGAATGATGGTGAAAGTTTTTCTTTTTCGGGCCACCCTGCCTTGGTGGGAATCGGCCGGTGTGATAATAAAAAAAAAAAAAAAAAAAAAAAAAAAAAAAAAAAAAAAAAAAAAAAAAAAAAAAAAAAAAAAAAAAAAAAAAAATATATATATATATATATATATATATAATTATTTTATTTACATATAAATTGAAAAGCAAGACACATGAGCAACAGTTAGGCATCTTTACTCCGAAACGTTTCGACTATACAGAAGGTTTCTTCAGTCAAATACAGAGGAGGCAGCAGAGGCAGTACAGATGTAATCAGTCCATCTCCCTCGGTGAAGTAGTTTTGAGGAGGTCAGTCCCTCAGCCTTTCAGAGTTCTGCTCCACAGGGTTCTCTGTCACAGTCTAAAAAAAATATTTCTTTACCCCTAAAAAAATGGCTGTTTCGACGCGGGTGAAGCGCTCTTGCTCCAATGAACTGGAGCTACTCGCCCCTTCTTCGGAACACGCCTCATTACCTCCTAATTACCAGGCGCTGGAACTCCTGCCCCTACATGTTTAGCGCTCCATGAATATAATTCTGCGGTTTATGGTATTTTAATAAGGCCATCTACCATGGACTCAATTCTCATCTTAGCAATAAAATGCCATTAAGCGCATATTGTATCTAATTAACACACTTTTCGGGGAAATAAGATCACAATATGCAAAATAACCACAGTGAAAAAAATGGCGAAATTTCAAGCGCTTTCGTGATTTCTCACATTATCAAACGCTATGTGCTTTGTGAGGGAAAAGTTCAACAGATAGGAGTAGCAAGCGAGTATATGGTGACGATAGTTTGATTGCCCGGCTGCTTGTTAAGGTAGGGTCAGTCTAGCTCCCGCTATCCCCCCTCCTTTTTCCACCCGGAAAGGTGACGTGTGGGGCTCCGACTAAATGGTAATCGTAATAAAGTTGGTAGAATTACCGACAATATGTAAAGTAAAAGGACACAAGTGCAACTAATGTGACATTTATTGTGGCAACGTTTCGCTCTCCAGGAGCTTTATCAAGCCATTACCTAATGGCTTGATAAAGCTCCTGGAGAGCGAAACGTTGCCACAATAAATGTCACATTAGTTGCACTTGTGTCCTTTTACTTTACATAAATGGTAATCACTTGACTCCCAACACAACTGTAAGTAAAAGCCTCTGCTCCTGTTTTTAATGGATATATTGGTTAAGAGCTTCACTTTTAACCAATTTTAAGACTTGGTTCATTCTGCCTTGAATTCCATGTACTTTTAGATAATCACCATGTTTTTTTTAAATACTTTACTTATCATGGTGAGTGATTTCTTAGGCAGTGGGTAACCTTTGTCTCTCTCTAGCTTGGAATGTCAGCTCGGGTCATCTGGCAACCAAAGAAACAGTGTTGAAGGAGACGAACTTTACACAAGTTCTGGGACGTCACCATTTTATCTGCTTAAGTGTAGTCAACCCCAGGCAACTACCTCTCATATTTGCAGTGGTGAAGAACCTGTGTTCCTATCATCTTGGCCTATTCAAGGCTAGAGACTGTGAAGAACTAGTCGTTGGGTTGTCAACATCTGTGACCCCCCCCCATCATCAGCAACGGCTATAATTTCTACAACACGCGGTGTCAACAACATCAGACACCACAGTCTAACTGTACATATTAGCATTGAATTCAGATATTATTTTTATTTAATTTTTCATTTCTCTTTCAAGTAGGATAAAAATTCATATTTAATTGTTTTATATTTTCATTTCTAAATAATAGTTTTTATATTTGACTGTTGTTCTTTTTCTATTCATTAATTTTCCTGAGGAGGAGCCAGCCTTAGTAATACTGAAGTTATTACAGGGCTGAGTAAGCCTTCACATGCTTAGTTGTCCACTTATTGGGGAATTTAGAGATACAGTATAATACCATATGTGACAAATCAAGGTATCTTATTAATGAAAATAAGATACCAGACATATAAAGCAAATTTCCTAAATTTGCTTGTAACAGATAAATGAACTACAGATATATATCCAGATGTACTCCTGTTAACCCTTTTGGATCCTTGTTCCTAGGTCTTTAGTGTATCCATATGTTCTTGCGCTACCCTCCACAGGATGGATATGTGGAGCACAGTAAGCTAGCCACTTCGGTGACAAAATCGAATATGTAATCAAGGAATTGCACTGTGAATTTCGATGTGGTTATTTTGAATATTTATAAGTATATGATTAACATTTATTTATCTTTTGACACACACTGGCCTCCTCAAAGCATGGCTGGGTATTGATGAGTATTTGTCACGAGGATGGTGGGTCCTGTGCTCCTGTGGCCAGGTTAATGCACCTTCAATTAACTGACCAGGACAGGTGCTCACCTGCTGATCTGTTCTCACAGGTAAACACCGGAGGGATAGAGGTTTAGTTTAGGGAGGGTAGAATTTTTGCCTGCAATATGATAATGGAGGATGAAAATGAGGAGGATGGTGTGGTTGTGGATAAGGTAGTGCTGGTGGTTTTTGGAAGGTAAGGATGATCAGGTGGTGAGTGTGGATGAGGTCGTAGTAGTAGTGATGGAAGATGGAGACGATAAGTGGTGATGGTGGGTGAAAAGGATAATAGATTTAGATAGAAGAGCAATGTCAAAGTCACATATGCTCCGATAATGAACACATTCACAATTACACACGGTGCTTCCTTTTCCCCCCACACACACCCCTACCTATGGAAATTGTTTGATGGGAGGGCGGCCTCCAAGCTTTAACTTGACCTCTACCAACAAAGTTTTAGTTCTAGGTGAATACATCCAGGCGAGTTTAGACGAAAGTTACAAATTAGTTGTTAAATGTCCACATTTTTTTAACGGGTGTATGTGTTTTATTTTATGTAGAAGTGTGTGTTGTGTTTACAAATGTTAATATTAACTCTTACTGGCCGATTGTACAGATTTCTGGCCTCTAAGTCCTGATTATGTCTACTCTTAAAACTGTATTTTTTACCTTCCACGTATTCATCTAGGACTTTCCACCATGACTGAAAAAAACTTCGCTATGTTCCTGTGTGTGTGTGTGTGTGTGTGTGTGTGTGTGTGTGTGTGTGTTTCCTATGGATTAGATTCCTGATAGTATCATTCTTTTGTCCCGGTTTCAGACTGTGTATATCTGCTAGTTGCCATTCTCTGGGGCTTATTAGTTGAATTTAGTATCGGTGGTCTAATGAGACATCTACAAATAGGAAGCGTGCCTGTCTCGTGCTCAGCAGATGGAATGACCCATATGGGTTTAACGCCTAACACGAATTGTCTGTCTGTGGCCTAATGAACCCGTCAGTGGCTTTGATTCCAGTCCAACTTGGTTACTAAATGATGATACATTCTTAAAAAAATTTCGCCATTAGAACACAAAGGCACAATACTGTGACTGGAACAATACACAAATAACCCGTACATAGGAGAGAGAAGTTTACGACGTTTCGGTGAGACTTAGACCATTAACAAAGTCACACTGTGAGACTTTGCAAATGGTATTTTCACCATTTTTTCCCGTTGCCTGACACTAAAATAAAATATCCGTCGGTTGCATGATAATAGTTTACATGTTCAGATTGGTGCTCATACTCCTCGTACCCTTCAGGCTGGACAGTCTTGTATCAAAATATTGTCCCTAATTACCCTCATCCCCATTCTTCCCTTCTCTGCCCCATCCTTCCCACCCTCCTTTTCCATTATTCCTCCTCCTGTCCCATATCCCTCCCCTCTCTGTCCTTTCCTGCTTTTGGCCTTTAGGGTCTTCTCCTCTGAAATTCTAGCTCCTAGGTTGGGGAAAATATCACTGTGCATCCCATTCCACTGAGGTCCTTAATGGTGGTGTAATTTGCTATGGAATCTGGATCATCTCCAGATGATCCAGATTCCATAGTTTCGATGTTCTTCGGGTGACAGCTGTATATACGGAGGCTGGCTATTGGTTCCAAAAGGTGGGATATACAATCCTTTTCATTCCTCATGGAAACTCTCTCTCCCCTCTCCCCCTTTTTTTATTTAAAAAAATAGAGGAAACTTATTATGGAGACCTATACCCATGACCTTCCTCCTTCCGGACCCTTTCTGCTGCACCCTGTACAGATCCTGGCATGCCTTCGGACTTCTCTTTTAATCAGGTACCTTCTCTGGGTGCCGTTTCGTTTCCTTCCTCTCGTACCGCGGTTTGAACCGACCTTTCAGACATATCTGACCTCTGTTCGGCTTTGACTATGATCTCAGCTTCTCCCTGTACAGTGCGTTGATTTTCGGATCATACACGTGACTCGTACAGCCAGGCTCTAACTTCCCGTCCAAAAGACCTCGACCTATCACTGATGACCCTACCCCAGTTTCCTCTCACACTTGTAAGAAACATCCAACTAGGCAATTCCTTCCCCTACACTCTGTTTCATTGTCTTTCTTGGACAAAATTCTTTACACTCAACTCACTTCTACTATCTTTCCGACCACAGCATCAGCAAGATATTCCTTTGCCATGTTGGGCAGAACATTTCCTTCCATGTTCTTAAGAGTGACACACGCGTTACATTACAAAATGCAGAGCAGTCACATAATCTTCCACTTCTTGATGTTGATAATACATCAGTTATGATTTGCAAGTGCATCTCCCTTAATTCTTGCTGTGGATTTATTATCCTCCCACATACAATCATACAATGTGACTTTCTCACGTGTAATGAAGACATACTGGAGCAACTCGAGCTCCAGAATCTCCTAATAATTAAAGCTTATATTTAAACACTCCCTGCCCATGGGCGGATGAGCTATCTTTAAATTACAGCTAACTCTTAACAGCCATGAACTGCCGCCATTTTGTGGGTTTAATAGAGGTGTAAATATTTTGGTAAAGAGCCTTTTCACCAGAATCAAGGAATCTCCTTTGAGGGGACCACATTATTGATGGAGAGGGAGGAGGATAGTATAGTGTATATTTATTTTCCCTTTAGAAGACTTGACCAGATAAATGTTCTTTGCAGCCTCCACTAACCACATTTATTTTCAGTTTCAGGATGTCGATGCGTGGCGTGAAGACTTCAGAGGGATGGTATGTGAAGGCTAAGTCAAACGGAGAGCCCTATCCTCTGGACTCCCGCCTGGCTCCCAAGTTCCAGGAAGCAGGCGTCACAACACTGTCTGGTGCCCTGCAGTATGGTGCTTCTGTCCACGGCTCCAAGCCATGCATGGCCACGCGGCAGCTGTTGGCCAGGGAAAGAATGGAGCACAATGGGAAGATGTTCGAAAAACTTAAACTTGGAGAGTACATGTGGAAAACGTACTCTGAAGTGCAGCAAATGGCTGTGGAAGTAGGTCTAGGGCTGAGGGTGAGAGGTCTCCAGCCACTAGACAGAGTCGTTATCTTCGCAGAGACAAGGGCGGAGTGGCTTGTGGCAGCTATGGGCTGCTTGCAGCAACGCATTACTGTCGTCACACTCTACACCACACTCACTGACGCAGGTATCGCCCACGGTATCAACCAAACAGGAGTATCTCTCGTCTTCACCTCCTATGAGCTTCTGCCAAGAGTGTCTCGTGTTCTGTCAGAATGTTCTAATGTGAAGACTGTGATTGTCATGGAAGACCAGCTGGAGGGTGTAGGTGACGTTAACAATTTTCCTTCAAATGTCACCCTAGTGCCCTTCAAAGAAATGATCAAAGAAGATACCAGGAAAGCAAATATTATCACACCAGTCCCTGAAGCTGAGGACACAGCTATTATCATGTATACCAGCGGCTCCACAGGCACGCCCAAGGGTGTGGAACTCTCTCATACAAATATCCTGGCCAGTGTCGTTGCTTACTCCGTCCAGATGAATGTAGGTCTTGAGGATCGGTACCTGTCTTTCTTGCCTCTAGCACATATCATGGAATTGGCCACAGAAATAGCTCTCATTTCTCTGGGTGCCACTATACTGTACTCTTCTCCCCACACACTCACCAGCACCAGCCCAAAGGTTATGAAGGGCACTGAGGGAGACGCCAAGGTAGCAAGACCCACAGTTATGAACTCTGTACCTCTAGTGTTGGATCGCATCATTAAAGGAGTTTCCCAAAAAGTGGAGCAACAAGGATGGATCAAGAGCTTTGTCTTCACAGAAGCTGTTAGGTACAAATTCTGGCTGGAGTACATCCCATTCACGTCGTACTTCCTGAATACCTTCATCTTCAGGAAGGTACAGGAAGAGCTTGGAGGTGAGCTGAAAAGAGTGGTGGTCGGAGGGGCTCCCTTGTCGCCTCAGACCCATGACACGATGAGAGCCATTTTTGATGTGTCCATTCAGGTTGGATACGGCGCCACAGAAACAGCCTCCTGCATCACCGGTATGGATGAAGATGACATTAGCACCGGTCACTCAGGAGGCCCCAACCTCGGGGTCTTCATGAAGCTCGTTGACTGGGAAGAAGGAAATTACAGAGTGACTGACAAGCCAAATCCTCGAGGCGAGATCGTAGTCGGGGGAATTGTGGTCAGCAAAGGCTACTTTAAGCTCCCCGAAGAAAACGTAGCTGCCTTCTACGAAGAGAATGGGATAAGATGGTTCCGCACAGGAGATATTGGCGAAATAAATTCTTTAGGCTCGTTAAAAATTATAGATCGGAAAAAAGATTTGGTAAAACTGAAGCATGGTGAATACGTCTCCCTTGGAAATACAGAGTCCAAGCTAAAGACGCTCTCAAACGTGGAAAATATTTGCGTTTTTGCTGACTCCACTAAAGACAAGACAGTAGCAGTGGTGGTACCTTCTGCAGACCGTCTGTGGAAGGTGGCGGCCAGCGTGGGTATCGACAAGGACACAGTCACCATTGAGGAGCTGTGCGCTGACGAGAGGATCAAGGAGGCCATCTTGAAGGAGATTCAGAACCACGGCAAGAAGTGCGGTTTGACGCGGTGGGAGGTGCCAGCAGCCGTCTGCTTGACGCTGGAGCCCTGGACGCCAGACACAGGTTTGGTTACAGCGGCACTGAAGCTGCGACGCACGCAGCTCAATCAGTATTACGAAAACAGCGTTCATGATATGTACTCCAGGTTAGACTAGCCTATGTACTCGTAGACTAGCACACCTAGTGATACCTACAACATGTTTCCAGAGCTGTTCTACTCTAAAAGACTCGGAACTTTTCTTGTTCAAGGTTCTTGAATAATGGCGAAGGCCCTAGAGAAGAGTCTGTGTATCTGTATATATGCATAATATAAACTAGTATATTTAAACACTTGGAATGGATTACTAGTCCTTATTTATTCCATTCACGCTTTTTACCCATTATTCCTCACAGTGTAAGAGACCAGCTATCAAGAACTTCAATACTTAGAGCATTATTAATGATTTCGTCCACTGTAAAGACGAAATTAAATATTTTTTTTCTAGATGGGTTCCACTGGCACCTTTTGTTTTTGGGTTCCCCAAAGGTGATTCTTCTGGGGGTCCCACAAGTGATTGTTTTTGGATACCCTGAAATAATTCTTGGGGCTCCCCAGAAGTAATTTTTTGGGGGGTTCCCAAGCGAGTTGCATGGACTCCAGTCCTTGCCAGAGAGGTAGCATTTTTTCCTTTAATAATTAAGTCCTGTGACAATGTATAGAGCTCTTTGTATGTACTACACTAGTGGGATCACCAAAGATTTGACCAATGTACGTCAGTGGTGCCAAAAACTGATAATTTGAAAATGTAAGCGGAACATCCCCCTCGTTTTTTTCCTCTATAGAATGGGCAAGGCACTTTACTAGAGGGAAATAAGGTATATACTAGATTAGGTTAAGTTGTAAGACTGATCTCACAAGTTTCTGTACCTACAACATATGAGTAGAAGTGAACAGTACTTTGGTATCTGTTTTTCTGAAATCTTTCCTTGTGTAGCAGACGATTACAGAGGTGTCTAATATATTTAGAGACTGTGGGAGAATTTTAAGGTGTTTCGTCCCTCAGCCTTTGAAGAAGTAATTTTCGATCATTCTTCAGGTCCATTTCAATGACCAGCGCCATGGAAGTGAACCACCATCACAGCGGAGGGACTGAACGCTACGAAAATCTCTCTATGTCCATCAAGGCTAAGCGACTGAATACCTCACTCTCCCTCTGTCTCTAGACAGGGGGTGAAAATCTTTAGCTCCAGTACTTTCGCAGCTTCCAGTGCATCAGGAGCTATGCAATGTTGCAAGTGAAGGAGGGGAAGTTTTTCTCAGAACACCGCAGAGTGGGCCTGTCGCCTCCTCCTGGCTCTTAGAAACATTGCATAGCTCCTGATGACGCACTGAGAAGTGCGAAAGTACTTTAGCTAAAGATTTCCACCCTTGTGGGTTCTCTTATAATATATATATATATATATATATATATATATATATATATATATATATATATATATATATATATATATATATATATATATATATATATATGATGTGGTAAACTTGTTATACAAGGCCACAGAACTTAAATGTAAAATATTTACTACAAATAATTTAATTATAATTTTGCTCACTGCTATTTTAAGTTAGTTTGGTGATATGACCTTAAAGTATCGAGCATCACTCGAGTTTTTATTAAATTATGGAAAATAATTTCTCCATTTTCTATGAATGAGACAAATGGGTTATTGAAAAACTCATATGATGGTTTCAAAAGCGTATTTAATGACATGAGAGATGTATGGTGCCCTGAGATGTATTTTGGGACTTAGTGTATGGTTGTTGTGAGGGAAATTAGTGTCAAGCATAAAGGAATAAGTGTATGTACACAAATTCTCCTAGTTGTGTACTAGACTAGTTGCTTGGAAGAGTCTGTTCGTAGCTTTCAGCTCGGTTATCAAGCAATCGTGCGACTCACTTGCCATTATTCGTGAATACGGTCACGAAACTGGTTCAGGGAGACCTGGGAAAATATAGCGTCGTGTCATCATGCAAGAATGATGAACGAAGAGGCTCCTTGATCAAAGAACTCAATACCTGAACAACGGTGGCTGCTATAGTCGTATATGGCTCCACAAAATTGTAAAAACAATATGTACAATAATTCTGATAATTAAAAATCAAAATAAATCGAAACAAATCTAATTTCAGTATTATATGTCTTGGCAAAGTAATTTTTTCCTAATTTAGTTTTAAGTTTCTTTTCGGACATCATCATTATTATTATTATTATTAAGTCTAAGCGCTAAACCCGCAAGTATCATAAAGCTCTGTTTCCGGACAACAAAGAGGAACATTTTTACTGTATGAACCATTGGGGTTAAGGTCATCTTTATTAAATTACAACAGCGAGGAGACAGGTTTAAATGTATTTAATATTTTTTCACTCGTGCTGTCGAGAGCTTAAAACTTATCGGTCCAGCCTAGACCATAGACTCGTGTTATGGTCTATCCTGAACCATAGTCTCGTGTTATGGTCCATCCTGGACCATAGTTACGTGTTATGGTTCATCCTGGGCCATAGTCACTTATGGTCCATCGTGGACCACAGTCTAGGGTTGTGATCTATCCTGTATTATGGTCCATTCTGGACCATTATTACGCATTTTGGTCCCTCTTCAAGGAAGAGCGCCAAGCAGCCCCCCTTAAGGTGCTTGGCACTCTGAAGGATAGGTGACTGCCACCTCAAGGATAGGTGCCTGACACATATCAAGGGTAGGTGCCTGGCACACATCAAGGATAGGTGCTTGGCACACATCAAGGATAGGTGCCTGACACACATCAAGGGTAGGTGCCTGGCACACATCAAGGGTAGGTGCCTGGCACACATCAAGGGTAGGTGCCTGGCATGTTATTTACTCCATAGTTTGGTACATATGGGGAGGGGCTCTTGATCCTAGGGATTTTACTTGACCTCTCCACTTTCCTTAGATTGGACCTAGTTGCTTCTCCCCCCCCCTCTTCTAGTCGCTTTATGACCCTTACTGGTTTAGGTCTTTCCATGAAAATTACAACAGCCTGTTCATAGGAAAACTTTTATCTATTATTTATTCATAAATTTAAGCTAAGCTCTAAATCCTAATGGGCCATACAGCACAATGAACTAGACGAGATTTTCGGACTATTTTCAGTGATAAACACGTAACAATATGTACTAGACAAGTATCTCTCACACCTCATGTACTGTATATATCTCTTAAATCTTTGGTACTAATATATATATATATATATATATATATATATATATATATATATATATATATATATATATAATTTCTCCATGGGGAAGTGGAACAGAATTCTTCCTCCGTAAGTCATGCGTGTTGTAAGAGGCGACTAAAATGCCGGGAGCAAGGAGCTAGTAACCTCTTCTGTATACATTACTAAAGTTAAAAGGGTAAACTTTTGTTTTTCTTTTTGGGCCACCCTGCCTCTGTGGGATACGGCCGGTTTGTTGAAAGAAGAAGATATATATAAATATATGTCGTGCTGAATAGATAAAACTGGTCAATTAGCAAGAACTCATTTAAAATTAAGTCCTTTCTAAAATTTTCTCTTATACGTTCAAAAATATATATTTTTCATTTATGTTAATGTAAAAATTAATAATTTTGTACCAAAAGAACCATAGAAAACTTACCTAACCTTATTATAACAAGAGCAGTTTAATTTAGCCTAATCCAACTAAATATATTTCGGCAAGAAGAGCGTTGTTATTTAAGCCAAAATCGCAAGTTTTGCCTATTCGGCACGACATATATATATATATATATATATATATATATATATATATATATATATATATATATATATATATATATATATATTATATATATATATATATATATATATATATATTTATCTATTTTTTCTATTATCACACTGGCCGATTCCCACCAAGGCAGGGTGGCCCGAAAAAGAAAAACTTTCACCATCATTCACTCCATCACTGTCTTGCCAGAAGGGTGCTTTACACTACAGTTTTTAAACTGCAACATTAACACCCCTCCTTCAGAGTGCAGGCACTGTACTTCCCATCTCCAGGACTCAAGTCCGGCCTGCCGGTTTCCCTGAATCCCTTCATAAATGTTACTTTGCTCACACTCCAACAGCACGTCAAGTATTAAAAACCATTTGTCTCCATTCACTCCTATCAAACACGCTCACGCATGCCTGCTGGAAGTCCAAGCCCCTCGCACACAAAACCTCCTTTACCCCCTCCCTCCAACCCTTCCTAGGCCGACCCCTACCCCGCCTTCCTTCCACTACAGACTGATACACTCTTGAAGTCATTCTGTTTCGCTCCATTCTCTCTACATGTCCGAACCACCTCAACAACCCTTCCTCAGCCCTCTGGACAACAGTTTTGGTAATCCCGCACCTCCTCCTAACTTCCAAACTACGAATTCTCTGCATTATATTCACACCACACATTGCCCTCAGACACGACATCTCCACTGCCTCCAGCCTTCTCCTCGCTGCAACATTCATCACCCACGCTTCACACCCATATAAGAGCGTTGGTAAAACTATACTCTCATACATTCCCCTCTTTGCCTCCAAGGACAAAGTTCTTTGTCTCCACAGACTCCTAAGTGCACCACTCACTCTTTTTCCCTCATCAATTCTATGATTCACCTCATCTTTCATAGACCCATCCGCTGACACGTCCACTCCCAAATATCTGAATACGTTCACCTCCTCCATACTCTCTCCCTCCAATCTGATATTCAATCTTTCATCACCTAATCTTTTTGTTATCCTCATAACCTTACTCTTTCCTGTATTCACCTTTAATTTTCTTCTTTTGCACACCCTACCAAATTCATCCACCAATCTCTGCAACTTCTCTTCAGAATCTCCCAAGAGCACAGTGTCATCAGCAAAGAGCAGCTGTGACAACTCCCACTTTGTGTGTGATTCTTTATCTTTTAACTCCACGCCTCTTGCCAAGACCCTCGCATTTACTTCTCTTACAACCCCATCTATAAATATATTAAACAACCACGGTGACATCACACATCCTTGTCTAAGGCCTACTTTTACTGGGAAATAATTTCCCTCTTTCCTACATACTCTAACTTGAGCCTCACTATCCTCGTAAAAACTCTTCACTGCTTTCAGTAACCTACCTCCTACACCATACACTTGCAACATCTGCCACATTGCCCCCCTATCCACCCTGTCATACGCCTTTTCCAAATCCATAAATGCCACAAAGACCTCTTTAGCCTTATCTAAATACTGTTCACTTATATGTTTCACTGTAAACACCTGGTCCACACACCCCCTACCTTTCCTAAAGCCTCCTTGTTCATCTGCTATCCTATTCTCCGTCTTACTCTTAATTCTTTCAATTATAACTCTACCATACACTTTACCAGGTACACTCAACAGACTTATCCCCCTATAATTTTTGCACTCTCTTTTGTCCCCTTTGCCTTTATACAAAGGAACTATGCATGCTCTCTGCCAATCCCTAGGTACCTTACCCTCTTCCATACATTTATTAAATAATTGCACCAACCACTCCAAAACTATATCCCCACCTGCTTTTAACATTTCTATCTTTATCCCATCAATCCCGGCTGCCTTACCCCCTTTCATTTTACCTACTGCCTCACGAACTTCCCCCACACTCACAACTGGCTCTTCCTCACTCCTACAAGATGTTATTCCTCCTTGCCCTATACACGAAATCACAGCTTCCCTATCTTCATCAACATTTAACAATTCCTCAAAATATTCCCTCCATCTTCCCAATACCTCTAACTCTCCATTTAATAACTCTCCTCTCCTATTTTTAACTGACAAATCCATTTGTTCTCTAGGCTTTCTTAACTTGTTAATCTCATTCCAAAACTTTTTCTTATTTTCAACAAAATTTGTTGATAACATCTCACCCACTCTCTCATTTGCTCTCTTTTTACATTGCTTCACCACTCTCTTAACTTCTCTCTTTTTCTCCATATACTCTTCCCTCCTTGCATCACTTCTACTTTGTAAAAACTTCTCATATGCTAACTTTTTCTCCCTTACTACTCTCTTTACATCATCATTCCACCAATCGCTCCTCTTCCCTCCTGCACCCACTTTCCTGTAACCACAAACTTCTGCTGAACACTCTAACACTACATTTTTAAACCTACCCCATACCTCTTCGACCCCATTGCCTATGCTCTCATTAGCCCATCTATCCTCCAATAGCTGTTTATATCTTACCCTAACTGCCTCCTCTTTTAGTTTATAAACCTTCACCTCTCTCTTCCCTGATGCTTCTATTCTCCTTGTATCCCATCTACCTTTTGCTCTCAGTGTAGCTACAACTAGAAAGTGATCTGATATATCTGTGGCCCCTCTATAAACATGTACATCCTGAAGTCTACTCAACAGTCTTTTATCTACCAATACATAATCCAACAAACTACTGTCATTTCGCCCTACATCATATCGTGTATACTTATTTATCCTCTTTTTCTTAAAATATGTATTACCTATAACTAAACCCCTTTCTATACAAAGTTCAATATATATTATATAATTATATATATATGTGTTTTATATAATTATATATATATATATATATATATATATATATATATATATATATATATATATATATATATATATATATATATATATATATATATATGTATATATTTATTTTTTAGTAGCTTTCATGATGCTTTTGTTTTTTTTTTAAATTTCAATATTTTGTACATTCCATATATTTTTTTTTTTTTGCATATTCCGATTTATTTATTTCTAAATTATCCCGTCAGAGTTGGTGCCGGCGATGGGCTCTCGATCCGAGAAAGATGAGCTACTTTATCTTTGAATCGAATCTAATTTACCCGGGTTCTGTGAGGGTTCAGATACGTCTAATTTCCCTGGGTTCTATAAGAGGTTCAGATACGTCTGATTTACCTGGGTTCTATAAGAGTTTCAGATACGTCTGGTTTCCCTGGGTTCTATAAGAGGTTCAGATACGTCTGATTTACCTGGGTTCTATAAGAGGTTCAGATACGTCTGGTTTCCCTGGGTTCTAGGAAGGTTCAGATACGTCTGATTTCCCTGAGTTCTATAAGATGTTCAGATACGTCTGGTTTCCCTGGGTTCTAGGAAGGTTCAGATACGTCTGATTTCCCTGGGTTCTATAAGAGGTTCAGATACGTCTGATTTACCTGGGTTCTATAAGAGGTTCAGATACGTCTGATTTACCTGGGTTCTATAAGAGGTTCAGATACGTCTGATTTCCCTGGGTTCTAGGAAGGTTCAGATACGTCTGATTTACCTGGGTTCTATAAGAGGTTCAGATACGTCTAATTTCCCTGGGTTCTAGGAAGGTTCAGATACGTCTGATTTACTTGGGTTCTATAAGAGGTTCAGATACGTCTGATTTACCTGGGTTCTATAAGAGGTTCAGACACGTCTAATTTCCCTGGGTTCTAGGAAGGTTCAGGTACGTCTGATTGACCTGGGTTCTGTAAGGGTTCAGATAAGTCTAACTTACCTGGGCTCTAGGAGGGTTCTAATACGTCTGTGCTTTAGTGGACGGAGGGTCGAGCCTCGAGCGTTACATGACCCCAACGGATTTGGTGCTTTCAGGCGAATACAAGGGATTCATTTTAATTAGACGTTTTGGTCTTTCTTGGACCATAATGTGTGACAGTGGTCCAGGATGGACCATAATGTGGACGAACATGTGATAATGGGCCACATCTAACCATAACATATCGTAATGGCCCAGGGCGGACAATGCAGTAGTGGCCCAGGGTGGACCATACAGTAGTGGCCCAGGGTGGACCATACAGTAGTGGCCCAGGGTGGACCATACAGTAGTGGCCCAGGGTAGAGCATATGGTGGCTCAGGGTGGACCATGCAGTAGGGACTCAGGGTGGACCATACAGTAGTGGCCAAGGGTGGAGCATATAGTGGCCCAGGGTGGACCATGCAGTAGTGGCCCAGGGTGGACCATACAGTAGTGACCCAGAGTGGACCATACAGTAGTGGTCCAGGGTGGACCACACAGTAATGGCCCAGGGTGGACCATACAGTAGTGGTCCAGGGTGGACTATACAGTAATGGCCCAGGGTGAACTATACAGTAGTGGTCCAGGGTGGACCATGCAGTAATGGTCCAGGGTGGACCATGCAGTAATGGTCCAGGGTGGATCATGCAGTGATTACGATCTAGGTTGGACTTTGATTTGTGATAATGGTTCAGGATGGACCGTAACTTGTGATAATGGTCCAGGATGGACCGTAACTTGTGATAATGGTCCAGGATGGACATCAGTGTTATGCTCAAATATGGACGGTGACTTGTGATAATGGTTCATAATGGACCATAAGACGTGATTATGGTCCTGGATGAACCTCATCACAGTAATAAACCAGAATGGACCATAACACGTGTTTATGGCTCAGGACGGACCGTAACGCAGTAATGGACCAGAATGGACCATAACACGTGATAATGGACCAGGATGGACTGTAAAACTCTTACAAGAGTCTCTCAGTGTGAGCTAGTTTCTTGACGCTGGTGAGGGGGGCTCTTGATCCGGGGAATTTGAGCTTTGATCTCCTTGAATCAAACCTTACCTTTCCCCAAGGCGAGTAGGACCCATGAGAGTTTAGCGTTTCCCCATTAGTATAAAATTATCGCATATATGGGGAGGCGCTAAACACTCATGGGTTGCACTGCTCCTGGAGAATGGGGCGACGTTTGAGGTATAAAAAAAAAGGAGAATATAGCTCCAGCTCCCCGGACCAAGAGCTCTCACCGGCATCAAAGACACTCCCTTAAGTCCTTAAGGGAGATTATTATTATTAATTTATTAGTATTATAATCTTTAATTATTATAGTAAAATATATTGTAAACTTAAAAGGTATTATTATTATTATTATTATTATTATTATTATTATTATTATTGTATTTCCTGAAACGTTCAAGCCTTGAGTCATTCAGCTCAGCAGTGGTGTAGGCTCGATCCTCCGTCTGGTTATGGGAGCCCAGAGTGTGGTCAGCTAAGCTGTTGGTGCTCCCAAAATTTGACTAGTCAAGCGTTCGTGTCGAACTTGATCTAAGTTCTGACAGTCTTTAATTTCATTTTAGGGCAGTTTAACCCCCTTCACACGGGAGATGGAGAGAGGAGGGGGGTGGTCTAAGTTCTTTACGTAATGGGGTAAGCGCTAAACCCATGTGGGCGAGGCATCGTCTGGGAAGGCGAGTGGTAATCAAAGCTTGACCCGAGGAAAGGGATGGGTAGCTCCAGTTTCCTGGGTTAGTGCGTGTTGCCATTCTCTATCTTCCATTCAGTCACCTATATGACCTTGTATGGGTTTAGCGCCCCTCCAACGGATATGATAAAGTTCATTGTCTATATTTCAATGTCTTGATTAATGTGTATTTGGTTGAGTGTTCATTTGGTGAACAGTTTGTCTGGTTGACTGTCCTCGGTGTAATTTCTTGTAGGAAACAGTACAGTGACACTCCAGCATTTTAAATGTTGGCCGGCAAGATTTGTCGACAAGTGTGGTGTTTTGTGTGGCAAGACTTGTCGACAAGTGTGGTGTTTTGGGTGGCAAGACTTGTCGACAAGTGTGGTGTTTTGTGTGGCAAGACTTGTCGACAAGTGTGGTGTTTTGGGTGGCAAGACTTGTCGACAAGTGTGGTGTTTTGTGTGGCAAGACTTGTCGACAAGTGTGGTGTTTTGGGTGGCAAGACTTGTCGAAAAGTGTGATAAAGAAAGGTACCACGTGCTGTGCAAATTTTTATCAACAGACAACGTTTCGCTCTGAGATCGAAAAGTGTTGTATAGGTGTCGCGTACTCATGGGTCCAGTTCACTGGCTACACAAAAGAACCTTGTCTGCATTTAGAAGGATTCGCCATTTTTTTTCTCTGAATGATCACATGAAATGCACTGAAATCACTACTGCTGAGTACCTTTTTGAGATCACTTCTGCTGAGTAACTTGCTGAGATCATTGCTGCTCAGTAAATTTCTGAGATCTCTTCTCCTGCGTAACCTTGAAACTACTACTGCTGAGAAATTATAGTTTCAGCATTTTGTCGTGATAAACTATCTGAAGGCTTTTTTTTTCCAAGTGCCCTTGCCCAAGAAAAATACGTCTGGTTTACGTACCAAGCAAAATAAGTTTCGGGTGTCGTTGCCTTTTGCGACATTGTTGACCTTTGGTAAACAGGAACCAATGACGTATGTTAGCGTATTGGGTCCCTACACCTTAGACCTACCCCACAGTCATTACACCTGACACACCTGTCAGAGCCACGATACTGTTAATCTTTGGTATGTTAGCGTATTGGGCGCCTACGCCTTAGACGTACACATAGTCATTGCACCTGACACACCTGTCAGAGCCACGATACTGTTAATCTTTTGTAAATAGGAACCAGTGACGTTTGCTAGCGTACTGGGTCCCAACACTGTAGACCTACACACAGTCCTTACACCTGACACTCACCTATCAGAACCTCGATTCTTGAACCAACACAAGCCCCACCATTGCAAATTTCTTGACTAAAACTATACTTTTCTACACCACACATTATCTTCTCCCCATTGCTGTCTGTACCCCTCTACCTTACAGCCCTGATGACACCTATGCCCCCTATATCCCTGAAGCTGTATGACCCTTAAAGGATTAGTGCTTCCCGTGATAATCTAACACATAGGACTCACTTTATTGCCCCTGGCGTCCGGACCCATCCCTTTCCACCGATCATTCAGTTTCTAAGTAGAAGTCTCCAATCATTCCTGTGCACACCTTACCTCTTGTATTAACATACCTTAACTCACTCCTGTATTAACACTGCTCACGTGAATCTTGCATACTTTAAAGTATTCTTAATTGAATTTAAACCTCGGGTCACAAATGTTATTAATATTGTCACACCTCTATGAAATAATTATATCTATCCTTCAAGGGGTGAATACCTTGATGCTGGTGAAGGCCTCCCGAACAAGGGAATTGGAGTTGTTCTCTTTCCCTGATCAAACTTGATTACTTCTCATTCTCCAGGCGCTGCATGACCCATACTGATTATACTTCCGAATAGCCTGGTAATGAAATACCAGAGCATCTCTCTATTGGCTGGCATTGTGTGCCGTGTCTGGCATTACTGCAAAGATCAATGTTGTGTTTACTTGTAAAAAAAAATATTTTTTATAATGTGGATATATTGTTTTTGTCTAGCATTAAGAAATGATGTGATATATATATCTGAAAAGAAAATCCTGTAAAGCTATGTTTGTTGATAATTTTTCGTTGAATATTTCTGTACAAAAATACGGGACGAAAAATGTATATTAGATTTAGTAATTAATGTTTGCACACGTGAAAATTATATTTTATGTCTTGACAAAGTCAAAGTTTTTGTATCGATTTTTTGTTGAATTCTCCGTGTTCTTAAAACTGCTACAATAAGTAAAGGCTGAATTTTGTCCAACTAGCATGTACAATCTTGCCATAAAACGTACATTTACAGGTATCCAAATTAAGGTTACACTGGTGTAATACTCGTCTATAATTAACGAAACTGTTGTAAATTTAGTTTTAGTAAAATCATAATACATATATATATATATATATATATATATATATATATATATATATATATATATATATATATATATATATATATATATATATATATATATATATATGCAAACAATCGCAGACGGGCGATCTTAACTATGCAGGGCTTGTCCTGCATGCATATATATATATATATATATATATATATATATATATATATATATATATATATATATATATATATATATATATATATATATATATATATATATATACATGTCGTGCCTAATATGTAAAACTGGTAAATTAGCAAGAACTCATTTAAAATTATGTCTTTTCTAAAATTTTCTCTTATAGGTTTAGAGATATATTTTTTTCCATTAATGTTAAAGTAAAAATTTATAATTTTGCACCAAAAGAAACTTAGAAAACTTACCTAACCTTATTATAACAAGCGCAATTTATTTTAGCCTAATCCAATTAAATATATTTTAGATAATTTAATACTAAACAAACACAATGAAATGTATTTTTTTTCGTTAGGTTCAGAATGATATTTGCCAAATTATTGCATACACAAATTTTCGCTTGTTCTATATGGCAAGATGAGCGTTGCTATTTGAGTCAAGATCGCAAGTCTTACATATTAGGCACGATATATATATATATATATATATATATATATATATATATATATATATATATATATATATATATATATATATATATATATATATATATATATATATATATATATATATATATATATATATATATATATATGCAAAACAACCACTGTGAAAGGAACTATGTTCGTTGATAATGTGAGAAGCTGCAGGGTAACAAAAGATAAAATCATTATGGACATTACCCAAGATAAGACGCTAATTTAGTAACTTTCATGATGCCTTTGCATCTTTCTTTCTGAATTGTTATTCCAATAAATTAATCCATACAGTGAGCGATCATTTTCGTTCATAAATCCCCTTTAGAATCGCCTCGAGGACTATGTCAGGTGCCAGTGGGGGAATCATGAGGCAAAAAATTGCATATCTCCAAACTTAAATCGAGCCTATTTACCTCCTAATCCCAAGGCGCTATATGTACCTACTGGTTTAACGCTCTTCATAAATGTAATAATTTTAAGAGGCGTTTCGGTCAGATTCCATATTAGTCCCGGATGGACCGAAATGTTCTCGGAAGTTACTTCTTTACATTGTGGGACAGTCTAGTAATTTTCAATATAATTTTTATGTACAAAATTACTCTCCATGATCCGTGGAGAGGATCCATCACCTCCACGTTCACACTTCAGCACTCTCACTGCTCACCAGATTAGATATTTACAGCAATAATTTGAATTTAAAATTCGATTCAATAAAGAAAGTCATTCACGGCTGAGTTTTATTTTCCTAACAGCAAAAAAAAAAAAAAAATAAATAAATAAAATAAAAATAAATAAAACTGTATACCTTATTGTAGTTTATAGATTAAAATGAGTATATTATTTGCATTAAAACTGGTACTTTCATGATCATAAAATTTTACTTAATATAACAAACATGAAAAAAAAAAAAATAGTAATTTCGACTTAATTTGTTTTAGCCTTTTCTGTTTTGGTACCTAATGTCTTTTCCTGAAAGCTGTATTTCCAACTATTGATGTTCCTCATCCCTTCAGATCCCTGTGGATCATGAAACGTAAACTGATGGTGTGCAACTTTCTGCATTTTCGGTTATCTTGTGGCATGTGAACAAAGGGCTTCTTAACACTCACAGAAGTACTGGTTCTCCACCTCCAGCAAGGACAGGGCACCGGATGCTTCACCTTTGCAAGGGTAAGTCTGACGTGCCCTCTCCGGGTAAGGTTGGAAAGCCACTCTAAGGAACTTGAAGCATCTCTTTGTATGGCTTAAACCGGTGGGAGAATTGGATTTGCCTCGCATGGGCCAGTAGGCCTGCTGCAGTGCTTCTTCTTTCTTATGTTCTTACGTGGGAGAGAGGAATCGCTCCATGGAAACCCTAGCTCTCTCAACCTGTCTGAGGATTTGGTTGAGCACTCAGGGGAACACCTGCAGGCTGCATTTTTGATCACCTGTGAAGCCATAGGGGTAAAACTAACACAGTTGGAGGCATTTATACCATGGATTTTGCATGGAACTTGTAGGGGCATTGGACCCCTATGTCGAAGACATTTGTATCTCCCTCCAGGACTATAGCTTCTCTTCTAGGAAGATGTGGAGTGAGTGTGAGGTGGACTTGCTTAGCCTCGGCTAGTAGGCCGAAGCTAAGCAAATCCACTTTGACCGGCCTAGCATGGGCCAGCAGGCCTGTTGCAAGGCTCCTCCTTTCTTATATCTGCAGGAGCCTAAACTCGTGGTCATCAGTCTAGATTGAGAAGATAAAAGTTTCTAATTTCCTACGCTGAAAATTGGGACTATGATTGCTATTCTCTGAGAGGAAGGGGATGGGGGTCCTTGATGCCGGTGAGGAGCTCTTGATCCCAGGACCTGTGCTCTGTATCTTTTGGACTGAAACTGAATACCTCCTATTCCCATTCCCTCAGGAGCTCATCCTCAATGGGGGGAAGGGGCTCCTTGTCACAGTGAAGAGGTTTTTGGTCTCAGGAATTGTTACTTCGATCTTCCTCTGACTGGACCTAAATACCTCCCCCCCTCCTTCCCACCTTCCTTACCCAAGCCTTCCCATTCCTCCCCTTTCCTGCTTTTGGCCTTTGGGGTCTTCCCCTCCAAAATTGTAGCTCCTAGGTTGGGGAAATGGTGTCGTTGTCAGTCCCAGTCCCTTAAGGTCCTTGGTGGTAGAGTTTGCTGTGTAATCTGGATCATGGTATAAACCTTGGTAATAAATACCGACAAGTTGGTTTAGAAAAACAAACAAACACTAGGACATATTTATTAGAAAACGTTTCGGACTTTGATCAAGGTCCCAGGACCGAAACGTTTTCTAATATATCCTAGTGTTTGCTTACGTGTTTTTCTGAACCAATCGGATCATCTAGGGATGTCCCGATCACCCTCCAGAGTCCAGGGGAGTGGCTAAGGGTGTCCTTTGGGTGATGGGTGTATCTCTGGAGGTTGCCTGTCAGTCCCGGGAGGTGGTGGCTGAAGGAAGTATGCCTTTCGGCAGGGTTCTGACCACCTTCTCTCTTGTCCACCAAGGAGGCTTTGTGGATGTGAGGGTTGCTATCCTGGATCACCAGTTTACTGGCTTGAAGAGTAGGGTAGGGCACGGGTTCCACACTGAGGGCCATCTTGGGTGCAGAGGGGATATACGATTTCTTTCATTCTTCCTGGGAGCTACCCCTCCACGCATCCCCCCTCCTTTTTTTCCTTTTTTTCTCGAAAAAAAGGGAAATCTAACCATTGGGCCCGATGCCTTGTAATTCCGCCTCCCGGACCCGTTTCTCTTGCGGCACCCTCTCACGACCCTGCCTCGTTATTAGATCATTCTTCGGAAGTCTCTCATACCACGATACCTTCTGCAGGTAACATTTCATTGCTCATCTCTGGTAACGGGGTCCTGCGTGACTTTCTTGATATGTTCACCCTTCTCACATCGTGGACCATGATTCCGGCTTCTCCCCGACCATGATCATTAATGGATGACACTGTCTTGGTTGCCTCTCTTTCTTCCCAGAAAAGGCCGACGTGACACTTCTCTTACACTCTGTTTCTAGATACACAATTGGCTAAGTTTTCACTCTACAACTGACTTCTACCATTATCTTTCTTTTCATAGTATTTCAAGGTACTCCTATGCCATGTTGGTCACAATATTTTATTTAATCTTCTTAAGAGTGGTGCACACATCATGGTATGAAATGCTGGACAGGCTCACAATCTTTCCCTTCTTACCTCCACTGATGATACACCAGTCATGATTCATAAACACGTCTGTCTTCTAATGCAGTGGAACTAGTTTTTCCACATACGATTGTTCAACGTGATTTCCAGACATGCAGTGCTGACATTTTGGAACAACTTGAGCTCCAAGATCTCCCAATTCTTAAAGAAGACACTTATGTACTACCTGCCCACGGGGGGAGACGCTTTCCCCGCAATAAAGCTCGGTTAACTTTTGACTACCATGAGTTTCCATCCTCTGTATATATTGTGGGACACTGTGTACAAGTAGGAAATCGGTTCCTACACCACAACAATGTAAAAAACAAATTCTGGCACTTCGGCCACCCAGCGAAATACTACAGGTTTATGGCAGAATGCCCAGTCTGTGGTACTGCTGTCCATAACAATACATACTACAGCCGACCTCCCTCTTGCCTTAATTATAATGAGGCTCACCCAACTTATTCTAGCTATTGCCAGGTTTTCTTAAAGGAACTACAAATTCACTATCTCAAAGAGATTGATTTCTTTTATGCAATGGTAGTATCCCATCTCCACTTCCAAGGGAGACTTCCATGGCTTTCTTATTCTACAGTTACTAAGCGGCCTCCAACCTCATTGGTACCTATTTCGACAATCTCCTCTGTAGTCACAACTTCCACAGTCGCTTCTGTATCTAACTCTTTTGCTGCCCCGGACTCTGAGTTTCCTACCTCATCGACTCCCACTGTCCTTACATCTTCTCGCTCGCATGTTTCCTTGCCTACACAGCCTCCCACAACTATACCTTCACCTCACACCCCTACTTCTCCAGGGTTTAAAACATCAAGGATCAAATCTCTTTTTAACCCCTCCATCACTTATCCTTCCCAAATATTTTCCTTTTCCAGTCTCCGAACCTAGTACTTTACCTCTTATTGAATCTGTTACGGGCATGGAGGCTCGTCCTCCCCTTGTACAGTTCCCTCTTCTCCTGTGTCCACTCAAGTTCCTGCCTCTCCTGACCTCTCTCAGGTTTCTTCCCAGGTTATCACTATCTTTTCATCCCCCTTTGGTAACTCCCATTGCCTCTCCAATCATTACTCACCCTACATCTTCTATCTCTGATATTGTACTGCCTGCAACGTTCTTGTCATCTGAAATGCTTGAAGCCATCTCCGAATATACTGAGGAAGCAAAACTAATTATGGACACTCCACCTCCCATCACTCACCCTTCACACTTTACTAAACATTCTAGACAACTTTCTTCGCAGCGTTCCAATCCTTCACTGCTTACTAATTTTCTGCAACCTCAACATGCAGACTTCACTAACCCTGCTAGTCCTTGGACTCCTACTTCGCGTTACCAGTATACTTCTATTTGCAAATCATGACTTGTTTACAGTGAGATATTCGAGGCCTTACTAGCATAGGCTAGCCACAAGGCTTAATTACAGAATTTTCCTAACAAAATACAATCCGCAGAGGTAACTGGGGTGGGCTTCAGGTGTTGCTCTCCCAGTTCTCCCCTGTTTGTGTCTGTTTACAAGAACCAAATTGCACTCCACTGTTATCCATCCCGTTTCGAGCCATATGTTATTGCATTTATCTGATTCTTTTCCTCGTGAATTTTAATGAAAGTGCACTTCTTGTATACGACAGTATACCACGCTCTCAGGTGTTTGTTCATACTTCACTGTATTACACTGTAGTCTGTACCTACTTGAGGTAGTATACAGTCTGCTCTTTGTGTCTTTCTCCTTCTCGACCTTTATCTATTCCTGATGTTGAATTTCTAGTTTCTTCTCTACCTCTACCTTTCCTCTTGGCTGATTTTAATGCTCATCATTATTTTTGGGAGGATTCTCACTGTGACTCTCGTGGTAATCAGTTAGAGGCTCTTCTCACTTCTTGTCCCCTTAATGTTTAAAATACGGTACTCCCGCCCATTTTGATTCTCACACTCAAAACTCTCTTGCATAGATCTCTCAATTTATTCTTCTTCAACCTGGTTTGTGCTCCCAGATTTACATGATAGCGATCATTTTCTTATCGTCCTAACTTCCCATTCGCATTCTCATCCTCCTCGAAGCCCAAGTTGGCAGTTTGAACGGGCGAATTGGGTCCTTGACTCGCATCAGACCGGTTTTAGTGAGGAACTTTCTCTGTCCTCCCCAAAAGAGCTATTACAACTACTTTAGGGCTTGGTTTTAATCTCAGCTTCACATTCAATCCCTCAAACCTCAAGTAGGTACTTTCAGAATGCGTGGCCTGGTGGTCTTCTGCTTGTGCTCGTGCAGTGCGATTGAAACGTGCTGAGTGGGGCCAATATCATCACAACAGGACCACTGAGCGGCTCCTTAATTTTAAGCTGGCGAGGGTGGATGCCCGACGTGTAATCCATGAAGCAAAATGCCCTTCTTGGTGAGATATTTCTACCATCACCTCCACTTCCCCTGAGTGCAGTTTGGGAAAAAGTAGGATACTGAGAAGCAAGAATTCTCCAGCTCCTGCTTCTGTTCTTAAGGTTGCCGGTGTTGGCATTGGAAATCCTACTGAAACTGCCACAGCAATTGGAGGTCATTCTGTCCGTATCTCTCAGAGGCTCCATCTATCCCCCTCGTTTTGTTCCTCCAAGTCTGACGTTCTCTTCGTGGTCAGTTGTCAGTCGTCACGTGAGGTCACAGACCCTGAGCTGCTTTGGGGATTAGTGTGGACGGTTACAAAGCATGGCTTGCTTCTGCAGTGTTTTAAAAATTGAGGTTGGAGAGTTGAAGGAGGAGGTCTTGCTTCTCCAGGAGGAGATTAGGAGGCTGAAGGTCCACCTCAATGGGTCTGGGAGAGAGTGTGAGGTGGCTGGAGTTGTGGGGAATGAGGCTTCTAGCAGTGAGGTGCAGTCTGTCTCTCGCTGTGAGGAGGCTGTAGTTGGGGAGGTAGCAACAGCTACCAGCAGTGAGGTGCAGCCCAGCACCTGCTACAAGTGGCGAGTGGTTCACAGTAATGGGAGGCGCATCAGAGTAAGGAAAGTTAAGAGTGAAGATCTGAAGGTAGGAAATCGCTTCTCTGTTCTTCAGGATGAATGTACTTCAGTGGCCAGTGAAGGTAAGGGTACTACTGCCCCTGCTAATGGAGGTAAGCGCATTCTTGTGGTTGGTGACTCTCAGGTAAGATATATTGACCGTGCTTTTTGTAATAGGAATAAGAAGATGAGAGATAGAGTGTGCTTCCCTGGAGCTGGTGTTGGGGACATTGTCAACAGGCTGGATAATATCATGTCAGGTAATGGGAACAAGCCCATTATCTGTCTCAGTGCTGGTGGAAATGATATTGGGAAGGGTAGGAGAAAAGAGCTGCTAGATAAGTACAGGTCAGCTATAGATTTCATTAAGTCTAAGGGAGGGATCCCAATCATATGTAGCATCTTGCCTAGAAGGGGAGTAGGAAATGAATGGTTGTCTAGGGCAATTGGTGTAAATTGCTGGCTAGACGGATACTGCAAGGAACTTGCAATCCCATTCATTGACAACTGGAACAACTTTTATGGCAAACATGATATGTATGCAAGGGATGGGGTACATCTCTCTGGGGCTGGGGTGGTAGCACTTGCAGACTCGATTGAGAAGGCCATTGGTGAAATGCCTATGATTTTAAACTGATGGAAGATAGAGGTATGGGTGTGTGTGGGAAACAAGCAGGTTGCAACACTTGGGTTGGAAACAGTAAATGTATAAAAGGCATTCAGCATGAAGTTATAAATAAAGACAATAGATCAGGTCAGCAAACAAAGGGGGACAGCAGAGGGCAGCAAGGGACTAGCTCCTTTAAGGTTTACTATACTAATAGCAGGAGTGTAAGAAATAAGATAGATGAGCTAAGATTAATTGCAAGTGCAGGAAACATAGATATTATTGCTATAACAGAGACCTGGCTCAATCTGAAAGATAGAGAGATGCCCTCTGAATGTCACATACAAGGCTATAAATTATTCCACACTGACAGGGTCAACAGGAAAGGTGGTGGAGTAGCGATGTATGTCAGAGACAATTTAAATTGTTGTGTTAGACAAGATATTAAATTAGAAGCGTCAGCCACTGAATCTGTTTGGTTACAGCTTCTCGAGGGCCGAGAAAAACTAATTTTGGGTGTGATTTACAGGGCCCCAAATCTTGATAGGGAGTGCAGTAAACTTCTATGGGACGAAATTCGTAAGGCATCTACATACGAAAATGTTGTGCTAATGGGAGATTTCAACTATAGACAGATTGACTGGAGCAATTTGACAGGAAATTTAGAGTCAGGTGACTTTCTTGATACGATCCAGGATTGTTTTTTAAAACAGTTTGTGACAGAGCCAACTAGGGGAAATAACCTCCTTGACTTGGTTCTTGCCAGTAGGGAAACACTAATTAATAATCTTGAGGTTAATGATGAGCTTGGGGAAAGTGATCACAAATCACTCAGTTTTAATATATCATGGAATTCCCCTAATAATGGCAATCAAGTCTCCGTCCCTGACTTTCGCTTGGCTGATTTCATAGGACTGAAAAATTACTTAAGTGGGCTGAACTGGAATGACCTGACTAAGGGTCAGGTAGGTGGTGATGGTTGCCGATATGATGCTTTCCAGGGCATAGTTCTAGCTGCTCAGTCAAATTATGTTCCAAATAGGGAAATCAGATCAAACAAAAATGATCCTAAATGGATGAACAATAGATTAAAATATCTGATTGGTCAAAAGAGAGGCATATATAGGCAAATCAAAAGAGGAGAGGGGCAATTAAGAAATCGATATATTCAGTTAAAGAGAGAAATAAAAAAGGGAATTAGAAAAGCAAAAAGAGATTATGAGGTTAAAGTTGCAAGAGAATCGAAGACTAACCCAAAAGGATTCTTTCAGGTATACAGAAGTAAGATCAGGGACAAGATAGGCCCACTCAAAAGTTCCTCGGGTCAGCTCACTGACAGTGATAAGGAAATGTGTAGAATTTTTAACACATACTTCCTCTCAGTTTTTACACAGGAGGATACCAGCGATATTCCAGTAATGATAAATTATGTAGAACAGGACGATAATAAACTGTGCACTATTAGGGTCACAAGTGACATGGTCCTTAGGCAAATAGATAAATTAAAACCTAACAAATCCCCAGGCCCTGATGAACTGTATGCAAGGGTTCTAAAGGAATGTAAAGAGGAGCTTAGCACACCTTTGGCTAATCTTTTCAACATATCACTACAAACTGGCATGGTGCCAGATAAGTGGAAAATGGCAAATGTGATACCTATTTTCAAAACAGGTGACAGGTCCTTAGCTTCGAACTATAGACCAATAAGCCTAACCTCCATAGTGGGAAAATTTATGGAATCAATAATTGCCGAGGCAGTTCGTAGCCACCTTGAAAAGCATAAATTAATCAACGAATCTCAGCATGGTTTTACAAAGGGGCGTTCCTGCCTTACGAATTTATTAACTTTTTTCACTAAGGTATTTGAGGAGGTAGATCATGGTAATGAATATGATATTGTGTATATGGACTTCAGTAAGGCTTTTGACAGGGTCCCACATCAGAGACTATTGAGGAAAATTAAAGCACATGGAATAGGAGGAGAAATTTTTTCCTGGATAGAGGCATGGTTGACAAATAGGCAGCAGAGAGTTTGCATAAATGGGGAGAAATCAGAGTGGGGAAGCGTCACGAGCGGTGTTCCACAGGGGTCAGTGTTGGGCCCCCTGCTGTTCACAATCTACATAAACGACATAGATGAGGGCATAAAGAGCGACATCGGCAAGTTTGCCGATGACACCAAAATAGGCCGTCGAATTCATTCTGACGAGGACATTCGAGCACTCCAGGAAGATTTGAATAGACTGATGCAGTGGTCGGAGAAGTGGCAGATGCAGTTTAATATAGACAAATGCAAAGTTCTAAATGTTGGACAGGACAATAACCATGCCACATATAAACTAAATAATGTAGATCTTAATATTACGGATTGCGAAAAAGATTTAGGAGTTCTGGTTAGCAGTAATCTGAAACCAAGACAACAGTGCATAAGTGTTCGCAATAAAGCAAATAGAATCCTTGGCTTCATATCAAGAAGCATAAATAATAGGAGACCTCAGGTTGTTCTTCAACTCTATACATCCTTGGTTAGGCCTCATTTAGATTATGCTGCACAGTTTTGGTCACCGTATTACAGAATGGATATAAATTCTCTGGAAAATGTACAAAGGAGGATGACAAAGTTGATCCCATGTATCAGAAACCTTCCCTATGAGGATAGACTAAGGGCCCTGAAACTGCACTCTCTAGAAAGACGTAGAATTAGGGGGGATATGATTGAGGTGTATAAATGGAAGACAGGAATAAATAAAGGGGATGTAAATAGTGTGCTGAAAATATCTAGCCTAGACAGGACTCGCAGCAATGGTTTTAAGTTGGAAAAATTCAGATTCAGGAAGGATATAGGAAAGTACTGGTTTGGTAATAGAGTTGTGGATGAGTGGAACAAACTCCCAAGTACCGTTATAGAGGCCAGAACGTTGTGTAGCTTTAAAAATAGGTTGGATAAATACATGAGTGGATGTGGGTGGGTGTGAGTTAGACCTGATAGCTTGTGCTACCAGGTCGGTTGCCGTGTTCCTCCCTTAAGTCAATGTGACCTGACCTGACTAGGTTGGGTGCATTGGCTTAAGCCGGTAGGAGACTTGGACCTGCCTCGCATGGGCCAGTAGGCCTTCTGCAGTGTTCCTTCGTTCTTATGTTCTTATGTTCTTATGTTCTCTAATATTCTGCTATACCTGTATCGTCCTGGATACCTGAACGTAATACGGTCAGTTTTCTCGGTCTTCTGTTTGATCGCCGGCTGTCCTGGTAACCTCTCATTACCTTCCTAATAGAAACTTGCCATAGCCGGCTGAACTTCCTTAAAACCCTTGCTCATCTTTCATGGGGAAGGGGGGAGGTCGAACTCTCCTTCGATTGCATTCAGCCCTAATTTTATTGAAACTAGACTATGGCAACCAGAACTATTCTGCGGCCTCTCCCGCAACTCTCTCTAAACTTGATCCCAGTCTTCATCAGGGATTACATTTAAGTCTAGGTGATTTCGCTCCTTCCCTGTTGAGAGCCTATATGCAGTTGTAAATGTTCCATCCTTAAACGATCGGTGTGATGCCCATTGCCTCCGTTACTCTGTCCACTTTCATGGCCTCCCTTAACATTTGTGGTAGTCGCAGACTCTTTTATTGATTCATAACAAAATATATTCTATCAAGACGAGTTTAGGATCCTGGTCTTCTTTTCATCGATGTAGTGGTTGGGAGACTACGCTTTCCCATCTTCACATCGGGCAAACATGTCTCATTCACGGGTATCTCATGGAGAGGCGCCCAGTTCCACTCTGAGAATTGTCAGGTTCCAATTTTAGTTTGCTATATTCTTTTAGACTGTCCTGTTTACCAGCGACCATACAGAATTTACCTCTGACGTCGTCACCGCTCGTCGTCATCTTCCCTCCTCGCTGACGGTCCCACCTTTGACACAGACTCCCTCTGACTTTTTGCCAGCAATAGATTTATTACACAACGTTTAATTATACTTCCTTTAGCAATCCTCGCCTCCCTTACTAACTCCACCTCTGTTATACTCTCCACCTATGTTAGTCTCAGATTAACCATATTAGTTAACACACTCTACCCTGCAGTGCTATATGACCCTTGTGAGTTTAGCACTTAGTTTTGATTATAGCAATAATAATCCCCAGAAGCTGTGTGACCCATGAGTTTAGCACACCCATGAATGTACTAGTGCTTTCTGTGCAATAATTAGAGAATGTTTTTCGTGATCGGCTTCAGACTTTCAGAGCTAGAGTACGTTGTTCAAACAAAGGTTTGAACACAGTACACTGGGTCATACTGCAGTGTACACTGCTGTATGATCCTTCGGTGTTTAGTTATGATTGTAATAATTAATATAGGTCAGCGTAAGCTCTCATTTTCCCAATTTTATTAGTCTTCTGAACGAAGGTTTCTTTATGCCGGTGAGTAACAATTCGTCCATGGAATTGGACATGTCCTCTCCTTGGATCAAACGTGATTGCCTCCAGTTCTCCAGGTGCTGTATGACCCCAACGGGTTTGGTGCTTTCCCCTTACAATACCCTCAAGGGAGGATCTGAATGCTGGTGAGGGGGCTCTTGATCCAAGGAACTGTTCTCCCTTTGGATCGAGCCTAATTACCTCTTATTCCACCAGGTGTTACATGACCCCCATGGGTTTAGCGCTTCTCCTAAATACAGCAGCCATAATTTTCATAAAATTTAACAGAAATCACTCCCTACACTAAGAGAAAACACAATAAGTGTCCGGGGCCCAAGACTGCTCAACAGCCTCCCACCAGCCCTAAGGGGAATTACCAATAGACCCCTGGTTGTCTTCAAGAGGGAGCTGGGCCTAAAGTCAGTGCCGGATCAGCCGGACTGTGGTTCTTACGTTGGAGTAAGTGCGGCCAGAAGTAACAATCTAGTTGATCAGGCCCTGATCCACCTGGAGGCCTGACCATGGACCTGACCGCAGGGACGCTGATCCCTGGAATACCCTTCCCTCATGGGGGACAACTAATCCTCCTACCTCCATGGGGGACAACTAATCCCCCTTCGTCCATAGAGGACAACTAATCCCCCTTCGTCCATAGAGGATAACTAATCCCCCTTCCCTCATGGGAGACAACTAATTCGCACCCCACATGGGAGGTTCCTTGGTGAAGGGCTCTTGATCTAGGGAATTTGATCTGTGTTCCAATTCCCTGAATTAAGTCTGAATGCCTTCTATCATCCCCCCACAGGCGCTTTATAATCCCTACGGGTTTAGCGCTCCCCATATTATTATTAACTAATTTGTAAACAACTCACACTCTGTCTCTCACTGTTTCCCTTCATTCACCTCCTCAAAATATGTCCCTCCACCCCTTCCTCCCACATACTAGGAGTCCCTCCACCCCTTCCACCCTCATATTAGGAGTCCCTCCACCCCTTCCTCCCTCACACTAGGAGTCCCTCCACCCCTTCCACCCTCATATTAGGAGTCCCTCCACCCCTTCCTCCCCAATACTAGGAGTCCCTCCACCCCTTCCTCCCTCATACTAGGAGTCCCTCATTCTTCCCTCATACTAGGAGTCCCTCCACCCCTTCCTCCCCAATACTAGGAGTCCCTCCACCCCTTCCTCCCTCATACTAGGAGTCCCTCCACCCCTTCCTCCCTCATACTAGGAGTCCCTCCACCCCTAACTCCCTCATACTAGGAGTCCCTCCACCCCTCACTCCCTCATACTAGGAGTCCCTCCACGCCTGTCTCTCTCATACAAGGAATCCCTCCACCTCTCCCTCCATCATACTAGGAGCCCCTCCACCCCTCACTCCCTCATACTAGGAGTCCCTCCATCCCTGTCTCCCTCATACTAGGAGTCACTCTACCCCTCCCTCCCTCATACTAGGAGTCCCTCCACCCCTCCCTCATACTAGGAGTCCCTCCACCCCTCCCTCATACTAGGAGTCCCTCCACCTCTCCTTCCCTCATACTAGGAGTCCCTCCACCCCTCCCTCCATCATACTAGGAAACCCTCCACCCCTCCCTCCCTCATACTAGGAATCCCTCCACCCCTCCCTCCCTCATACTAGGAGTCCCTCCACCCCTCCCTCCCTCATACTAGATGTCCCTCCACCCCTGTCTCCCTCATACAAGGAATCCTTCCACCCCTCCCCCAATCATACTAGGAATCCCTCCACCCCTCCCATCATACTAGGAATTCCTCCACTCCTCCCTCCCTCATACTAGGAGTCCCTTCACCCCTCCCTCTCTCATACTAGGAGTCCCTCCACCCCTCCCTCCCTCATACCAGGAGTCCCTCCACCAGTCCCTCGCCTCAGACTGCACTCCCTCCATCCAGCGTCATCAGAGGCAGTGTTGACACCTGAGGTGGGACAGAGGAGTGAATTATTGATGGTTGTGTGTGTCCTTGTCCACTCTCGGAGATGAGTGTGTCAGAGGCGAGTCGCAGGTGTATACTGGCGAGGGAGAGAGTGCGAGTATCAGGGAGGGAGGGAGTAGTAGTAGAGTGGAAGGAAGTGTGTCAGGGAGGGAGGGAGAGAGTTGTAGTAGAGTGGAAGGAAGAGTGGAAAGGGAGGGAGGAGTGGGAAGTTAGGAGGGAGGGAGAGATGGAAGGAGAGCGGGAGTGAGGAAGAGAGGAAAAATCGCCAGCATTGGAAAGGAGATTGTGTGGTAGAGAGAAACTTTTAGGGAAGTAGACACACTATTCATTCAGCAAAACTGGTTACTAGTTAATGGTCCAAGTCGGACCGAAACGTCGTCATAAGCTTCATTCTTCTATGTGCGGGTTATTTATGAATGTAAAACATTAGTAGTGTTGCTATCCTATTATATACGTTAGCTACACAGTGGGGACAAAAAATAGCTAAGTTACCCTGACACATTCCATCACACAGGATGAATTCCACAGTGATGAAATTTGTGACCTTAAGCTGGAAAAGTTCAGTAAGGCAATGGAGATATCGTCATGATTCCATTAAAAGTTCAACAGGTACCAGAGTCTCAAAGTTTTCGATATAGCAGAGCTGAGGTACCATTACTTATAATAATAATAATAATAATAATAATAATAATAATAATAATAATAATAATAATAATAATTAACAATAATAATAATATATAATAATAATAATAATAATAATAATAATAATAAACATTAATAATAATAATAATATATAATAATAATAATAATAATAATAATAATAATAATAATAATAATAATAATAATAATAATAATAATAATAATATCTTTATTTCTACAAGTATATGTACAAGGTATACTTGTTAATTACGATCTCTCAAGATGGCCGATCCTGTATATTTGAAATAATGATTTTTTTTGACTATCTGCATCATCACATGCCGGAGAAACAAAAAAATTATATACAAGAGAAAATAAAAAAAGGGGAAGAGTGATGAAAAATTTGATCAGTGTTATACAAGTAAATATGCGTCCCTCATTTGTAAACTGGAAATTTGTTGCTGTAATGGCGTCGAAATTTTAAAAAATATTTTATAGGCTTGAAAATACGTACTTGAGATCAGGTTGGCAACGACCTGTCTTAGTGAACACCATGGAGTACTTGAACACTATGAACACCATGAGTACTTGAGCACTATGAACACCATGGAGTACCTGAGCACTATGAACACCATGAGTACTTGAACACTATGAACACCATGAGTACTTGAACACTATGAACACCATGAGTACTTGAACACTATGAACACCATGAGTACTTGAACACTATGAACACCATGAGTACTTGAACACTATGAACACCATGAGTACTTGAACACTATGAACACCATGAGCACTTGAACACTATGAACACCATGAGTACTTGAACACTATGAACACCAGGAGTACTTGAACACTATGAACACCATGGAGTACTTGAACACTATGAACACCATGAGTACTTGAACACTATGAACACCAGGAGTACTTGAACACTATGAACACCAGGAGTACTTGAGCACTATGAACACCATGAGTACTTGAACACTATGAACACCATGAGTACTTGAGCACTATGAACACCATGGAGTACCTGAGCACTATGAACACCATGGAGTACCTGAGCACTATGAACACCATGGAGTACCTGAGCACTATGAACACCATGGAGTACCTGAGCACTATGAACACCATGGAGTACCTGAGCACTATGAACACCATGGAGTACCTGAGCACTATGAACACCATGGAGTACCTGAGCACTATGAACAGCATGGAGTACCTGAGCACTATGAACACCATGGAGTACCTGAGCACTATGAACACCATGGAGTACCTGAGCACTATGAACACCATGGAGTACCTAAGCACTATGAACACCATGGAGTACCTGAGCACTATGAACACCATGGAGTACCTGAGCACTATGAACACCATGGAGTATCTGAGCACTATGAGCACCATGAGTACTTGAACACAATGAACACCATAGAGTACCTGAACACTATGAGCACCATGGAGTACCTGAACACTATGAACACCATGGAGTACCTGAACACTATGAACACCATGGAGTACCTGAACACTATGAACACCATGAGTACCTGAACACTATGAACACCATGGAGTACCTGAACATTATGAACACCATGGAGTACCTGAACATTATGAACACCATGAGTACCTGAACATTATGAACACCATGGAGTACCTGAACATTATGAACACCATGGAGTACCTGAGCACTATGAACACCATGGAGTACCTGAACATTATGAACACCATGGAGTACCTGAACACTATGAACACCATGGAGTACCTGAACACTATGAACACCATGGAGTACCTGAACATTATGAACACCATGAGTACCTGAGCACTAGGAACACCATGGAGTACCTGAACACTATGAACACCATGGAGTACCTGAACACTATGGAGTACCTGAACATTATGAACACCATGAGTACCTGAGCACTATGAACACCATGGAGTACCTGATCACTATGAACACCATGGAGTACCTGAGCACTATGAACACCATGGAGTACCTGAGCACTATGAACACCATGGAGTACCTGAACACTATGAACACCATGGAGTACCTGAGCACTATGAACACCATGGAGTACCTGAACACTATGAACACCATGGAGTACCTGAACACTATGAACACCATGGAGTACCTGAGCACTATGAACACCATGGAGTACCTGAGCACTATGAACACCATGGAGTACCTGAGCACTATGAACACCATGGAGTACCTGAACACTATGAACACCGTGGAGTACCTGAACATTATGAACACCATGAGTACCTGAACACTATGAACACCATGGAGTACCTGAACATTATGAACACCATGGAGTACCTAAGCACTATGGACACCATGGAGTACCTGAGCACTATGAACACCATGAAGTACCTGAACAATATGGACACCATGGAGTACCTGAGCACTATGAACACCATGGAGTACCTGAACACTATGAACACCATGGAGTACCTGAGCACTATGAACACCATGGAGTACCTGAGCACTATGAACACCATGGAGTACCTGAGCACTATGAACACCATGGAGTACCTGAGCACTATGAACACCATGGAGTACCTGAGCACTGTGAACACCAGGGAGTACCTGAGCACCATGAAACAAACTTTGCTTCATTTGTACTAACACCCACTAAGTTACACAGGGCTAAACGGCATTACATTACATGAATTTATCAGATAGGCCAGCTCCCTAGGCCTCTTTGTTCACCAAGTTCATTCACATAGTTGCACATAAAGCGAGGCAGTCGGCACACACACACATATATATATTCACATCAGTACACACAGATATATATATATATATGTCGTGTCGAATATGTAAAACTGGTCAATTAGCAAGAACTCATTTAAAATTAAGTATTTTCTGAAATTTTCTTTTATACGTTTAAAGATATATTTTTTTCATTAATGTTAATGTAAAAAATTTTAATTTTGCACCAAAAGAATCTTAGAAAACTTACCTAACCTTATTATAACAAGAACAATTTATTTTAGCCTAACCCAACTGAATATATTTTAGATTTGTTTACAATAATTTAATACTAAACAAACACAGTGAAATATATTTTTTTCGTTAGGTTCAGAATGATTTTGGCGAATTTACTGCATACACAAATTTTCGCTTGTCTTATATGGCAAGATGAGCGTTGCTATTTAAGCCAAGATCGCAAGTTCTGCCTATTCGGCACGACATATATATACATATATATACATATATATATATATATATATATATATATATATATATATATATATATATATATATATATATATATAGCTGTGTGTGTGCGTGTGTGTGTACTTACCTATTTGTAGTTACCTGTTTGTGGTTGCAGGGGGTCGAGACTCAGCTCCTGGCCCCGACTCTTCACTGATCGCTACTAGGTCCTCTCTCTCCCTGCTCCTTGAGCTTTATCATACCTCGTCTTAAAACTATTTATGGTTCCTGCCTCCACTACGTCACATTCTAGATTATTCCACTTCCTGACAACTCTATGACTGAAAAAATACTTCCTAACATCTCTATGACTCATCTGAGTCTTCAATTTGTGACTTCTTCTTTCTGTGTCCCATCTCCAGAACATCCTGTTTCTACCCACCTTGTCAATTCCTCGCAGTACTTTGTATGTCGTTATCATGTCTTCCTTGACCCTCCTGTCCTCCAGTGTCGTCAGGTTGATTTCCCTTAACCTTTCTTCGTAGGACATTCCCCTTAGTTCTGAAACTAGCCTTGTTGCAAACCTTTGCATTTTCTCTAATTTCTCGACGTGCTTGACCAGGGTGTGGGTTCCAAACTGGTGCTGCATACTCCAGTATGGGCCTGACGTACACGGTGTACAGAGTCTTGAACGATTCCTAACTGAGGTATCGGAACGCTATTTTCAGGCTTACCAGGCGCCCATATGCTGCAGAAGTTATCTGGTTGATGTTCGCCTCCGGATATGTGCTCGGTATTCTACTCACCCAAAGATCCTTTTTCTTGAGTGAGGTTTGCAGTCTTTGGCCACCTAACCTGTACTCTGTCTGCGGTCTTCTTTGCCCTTCCCCGATGTTCATGACTTTGCATTTGGCGGGGTTAAATTCGAGGAGCCAGTTGCTGAACCATGCTTCCACCCTTACCAGGTCTCTTCGTAGTCCTGCCTGATTTAATTCTGCTCATTAACTTCACATCATCTGCAAACAGGGACACTTCCAAGTCTATCCCTTCTGTTATCTCATTCACATATACCAAAAATAGCACTGGTCCTAGGACTGACCCCTGTGAAACCCCGCTCGTCACAGGCACCGACTCTGACACCTTGTCACGTACCATAACTCATTGTTGCCTCCCTGTCAGGCATTCTCTGATCCATTGCAGTGCCCTTCCTGTTATATGTGCCTGATCCTCTGGCTTTTGCACTAATCTCTTGTGAGGAACTGTGTCGGAGGCCTTCTTGCAGTCTTACTTCCGTTACAGTGTCATAAAACTTCAGTAGGTTTGTGACACAGGATTTGTCTTCCTTGAATCCATGCTGGTTGTCGTTAATAAGCTTGTTCTGTTCTAGGTGCTCCACTACTCTCCTCCTGATAATCTTCTCCATGACTTTGCTTACTATACACGTCAGTGACACTGGTCTATAGTTTAACGCCTCGTGTCTGTCTCCTTTCTTAAAATTGTGGACTACATTTGCCGTCTTCCATACCTCAGGTAGTTGCCCAGTTACAATGTAAGTGATGAAAATTGTTGTTAGTGGCACACACAGCATCTCTGCTCCCTTTCTAAGGACCCACGGAGAGATTTCCAGTCCCAGCGCCTTTGAGGTATCAAGTTCACTTACCAGCTTTTTCACCTCCTCCTCGATTGTGCATATTTCATCCAGCACTTGTTGGTATATCTCATGTTGGTGTGTCCCCCTGTTCTGACTTCACGGATTCCTTTCTCTCTCCACTGTAAATACTTCCTTAAATCTCATATTGAGCTCTTCACATACTTCTTGGTCGTTTCTTGTGAGCCCCCTACCTTCTTTCCTCAGTCTGATTACCTGGTCCTTGACTGTCTTCCTACTGATGTCGATATACAACAGTTTCGGGTAAGACTTGACTTTTGATAACGAAAACAACGATTAAACGTTTTCGTACTGTCGCTGGGCCTCCCTCATTATCTTGGCGTACTCGTTTCTGAGTCTTCGACTAATCTCTCTATTTTCCTGGGTCCTTTGTCTTCTGTACATTTTCCATTCTCTAGTTCACTCAGTTTTTGCCTCCCTACATCTTCGGGTAAGCCAAAGGCTCGTTCTAGTCTTCCCATTATTTCTGTTGCCCTTGGGAACAAACCTTTCCTCTGCCTCCTTGCATTTTGTTGATACGTATTCCATCATTTCATTTACTGACCTAACAATTCTCTTTCCCACTGAACCTCCTGCAGGAAGTTCCTGATACCTGTGTAGTCCCCCCTGGTGTGTGTGTGTGTGTGTGTGTGTGTGTGTGTGTGTGTGTGTGTGTGTGTGTGTGTGTGTGTGTGTGTGTGTGTGTGTGTGTGTGTGTGTGTGTGTGTGTGTGTGTGTGTGTGTGTTTTTCATATTTACATATTTGTACAGAATGCAGATAAGATGAGACTTTATACAATGAGAGGACCATGTAATGTGCAAGGGAACATAAATGGAAATTAAAATACAGACGATTCTCATGCATATTAGGCAATAATTTCTGTGTCTCAGAGTGGACAATGAGGATATCCTCAAGCACCCAAGAGCAGGTTAGAAACATTTACAAAGTTCTCTGAATCGAATCTGCCTGCTACATTTACACATTTCCGTGGATCGAATGACAGCCAGGAATCACACAATATTATGTTAATTAAAAGAACAACAGTGAAACTAATGTGACATTTTCTTGTCGGTAATTCTACCAACATTAATACACAATAATACCAACATTAATACACAATAATACCAACATTAATACACAATAATACCAACATTAATACACAATAATACCAACATTAACACACAATAATACCAACATTAATACACAATAATACCAACATTAATACACAATAATACCAACATTAATACACAATAATACCAACATTAATACACAATAATACCAACATTAACACACAATAATACCAACATTAATACACAATAATACCAACATTAATACACAATAATACCAACATTAATACACAATAATACCAACATTAATACACAATAATACCAACATTAATACACAATAATACCAACATTAATACACAATAATACCAACATTAATACACAATAATACCAACATTAATACACAATAATACCAACATTAATACACAATAATACCAACATTAATACACAATAATACCAACATTAATACACAATAATACCAACATTAATGAACAATAATACCAACATTAATACACAATATAATTTTCTTCACAAGGTGTCCCCTTGCAGTAGGTAGACAGACTTTCCATCAGAGTAACCAGAGCTGCCTTTGTCTTGCATAAAAACCCGAATGCACTCCCCTCTCACGACACGAGATAAAATATACAAGTATCTTTTTTATAGTTAAATTTTTGTTAAGACTAGCTTTTGTTAAGAACTGCTTTCGTTATTAAGACTTGCCTCCCCTTTTGTTACACACAAACACGTAGGACTGACGGGTCCTGAGTCAGTACTGACCTACATTCTGCGCTAGAACCTACCGATAGTTATTAGAATAATAATTATTAATAATAGCATAATAATGTATCTGGTAAATGCAAAACTTTCTTAAATACTGTATTAAACTCAAAGAATGAGAGAGAGAGAGAGAGAGAGAGAGAGAGAGAGAGAGAGAGAGAGAGAGAGAGAGAGAGAGAGAGAGAATCCCAGAAAACATAGACAATTATGTGAGAAAGGAGGAAAAAAAATTCGCTTCAAAATTGAGGACGAGACAGTTGGCAGTGGCCCCACTCACCCTGCCAGTCACACCCTGCCAGTCACGCCCTGCCAGTCACGCCCTGCCAGCCACACCCTGCCAGTCACACCCTGCCAGTCACACCCTGCCAGTCACACCCTGCCAGTCACACCCTACCAGTCACACCCTGCCAGTTACACCCTACCAGTTACACCCTGCCAGCCACACCCTGCCAGCTACACCCTGCCAGTCACACCCTGCCAGCCACACCCTGCCAGTCACACCCTGCCAGCCACACCCTGCCAGTCACACCATGCCAGTCACGCCCTGCCAGTCACACCCTGCCAGTCACGCCCTGCCAGTCACGCCCTGCCAGCCACACCCTGCCAGTCACACCCTGCCAGTCACACCCTGCCAGCCACACCCTTCCAGTCACACCCTGCCAGTCACACCCTGCCAGTCACATCCTACCAGGCACAACCTACCAGAAAGAGAGAGAGAGAGAGAGAGAGAGAGAGAGAGAGAGAGAGAGAGAGAGAGAGAGAGAGAGAGAGAGAGAGAGAGAGAGAGAGAGAGAGAGAGAGAGAGAATCCCAGAAAACATAGACAATTATGTGAGAAAGGAGGAAAAAAAATTCGCTTCAAAATTGAGGACGAGACAGTTGGCAGTGGCCCCACTCACGCCCTGCCAGCCACACCCTGCCAGTCACACCATGCCAGTCACGCCCTGCCAGTCACACCCTGCCAGTCATACCCTGCCAGTCACACCCTGCCAGTCACACTCTGCCAGTCACACCCTGCCAGCCACACCCTGCCAGTCACACCATGCCAGTCACGCCCTATCAGTTACACCCTGCCAGTCACACCCTGCCAGTTACACCCTGCCAGTCACACCCTGCCAGTCATACCCTGCCAGTCACGCCCTACCAGTTACACCCTGCCAGTCACGCCCTGCCAGTCACGCCCTACCAGTTACACCCTGCCAGTCACACCCTGCCAGTCACACCCTGCCAGCCACACCCTACCAGTCACACCCTGCCAGTCACACCCTGCCAGTTACACCCTGCCAGCCACGCCCTGCCAGCTACACCCTGCCAGTCACACCCTGCCAGTCACACCCTGCCAGCCACACCCTGCCAGTCACACCATGCCAGTCACGCCCTGCCAGTCACGCCCTGCTAGCCACACCCTGCCAGTCACACCCTGCCAGTCACGCCCTGCCAGTCACGCCCTGCCAGCCACACCCTGCCAGTCACACCCTGCCAGTCACACCCTGCCAGCCACACCCTTCCAGTCACACCCTGCCAGTCACACCCTGCCAGTCACACCCTGCCAGTCACATCCTACCAGCCACACCCTACCCGCCACACCCTACCAGCCATAACCTACCAACCACAACCTACCAGCCACACCCTGGCCGCGGGGGCGTTGACCCACGGAACTCTCTCCAGGTAAACTCCAGGTAAACCCTACCAGCTACAACCTACCAGTTACAACCTACCAACCACACCCTACCAGCCACAACCTACCAGCCACAACCTACCAGCCACGCTCTACCAGCCACAACCTACCAGCCACACCCTACCATTCACAACCTACCAGCCGCACCCTACCAACTACAACCTACCAGCCACAACCTGCCAGCCACATCCTACCATCCACAACCTACCAGCCACAACCTACCAGCCACACCCTACCAGCCACAACCTACCAGCCACGCTCTACCAGCCACAACCTACCAGCCACACCCTACCATTCACAACCTACCAGCCGCACCCTACCAACTACAACCTACCAGCCACAACCTGCCAGCCACATCCTACCATCCACAACCTACCAGCCACACCCTACCAGCCACACCCTGCCAGCCACACCCTACCAGCCACACCCTACAAACCACTCTCTGAAACCCGCACCTTGCCACCCATTTCCCTGCCATCCTCACTCCTACAGCCGCGCCCAGCTAGCCACACCCTGCCAGCCACACTCTCCCAGCTACACCCTCCCAGCCACGCCCTACTAGCCACATCCAGCCAGCCACACCCTCCAACCACATCTTATCAGTCACACCCTGGTAGTTACATCAGGTAGTTTATGCACATCTTGCCAGCCACACCAGATAGCCTGACAGGCATCACCGCCCCACCCTGCCACCTCTTCCCTTCCAGTCTCACCCTGTTATCCACACCTTGTTACACATATCACATCATGCACACACAGCCAGCCACACCCTGCCACTCACACAGTGTAGCCTCAAACACCATGTAGCCTCACATTCCATGCCACCTACACCATGTTGCATCAAACACCCTGCCACTCACATTATGTAGCCTCACCCTGCCAGCCACACCATGTTGCCTCAGACTCCCTGCCGGCTACACGAGACAGCCTTACACACACTGCCAGTCACACTAAGTTCCATCAAACACCCTGCCAGTCACATTATGTTACCTCACACACCCTGCCAGCCACACCATGTAGCTCACACACTATACCAGCCACACCATGTAGGTCATAAACCCTGCCAGCCACATTATGTACCTCATAAACCCTTCTGACCACATTATACAGCTCATAAACCCTGCCAGCCACACCATGTAGCTCACGCACCCTGCCATCCACACCATATAGCTCACACACACACACTGTAATGCTGTATCGATCCCAGGCTGCAGCAATGACCTTTTCTACCACGCTGGCCTTAGAGTAAGTTGGCAGGCAAGTTGGCAGACAGGTAAGCTGGCAGGTAGGTAACTTGGCAGACAAGTTGGCAGACAGGCAAGTTGGCAGGCAGGTAAGTTACAGACAGATAAGTTAAATGAAAGGCAATTTGGCAGACAGGCTAAGTTGACAGAGATACACTGGCAGACAGATTATTTGGCAGACAAGCACGTTAACTAGCAGGTAAGCTGCACTGCAGGCAAGACGACATACAGGTAATTTGGCAGATAGTTAACGTGGCAGACTGGTAAGATTGCAGACAGGAAAGCTGGCAGACAGATTAGTTCCCACAGATAAGTTTTCAGAGAGGTAAGTTAGCAGACAGGAAGGTTGGCAGACACATAAGGTGGCAGACACATAAGGTGGCAGACACATAAGGTGGCAGACACATAAGGTGGCAGACACATAAGGTGGCAGACACATAAGGTGGCAGACACATAAGGTGGCAGACAGGTATAGGCGAACATTGACCTCGCTTTGTGCTGAGTGTTGCCCACTCGAAGTGCAAAACATTGTTTAAAGCAGAGGCCTCATTGGTCTGGCGTGGCCTGTAGGGACCACTAGTATGGTCTGTAGGGACCACTAGTCTGTACTGACCACTAGCGTGGCTTGTAGGAACCACTAGTTTGTACTGACCACTAGTGTGGTCTGTAGGGACCACTAGTCTGTGCTGACCACTAGTGTGGTCTATAGGGACCACTAGTGTGGTTTATAGGGACCACTGATATGGTCTATAGGGACCACAGGTATGGACTAAACTGACCACTGGTATGGTCTACAATGACCACTGGTATGGTCTACAGTGACCACTGGTATGGTCTACAGTGACTACTGGTATGGTCTACAGTGACCACAGGTATGGACTAAACTGACCACTGGTATGGTCTACAATGACCACTGGTATGGTCTACAGTGACCACTGGTATGGTCTACAGTGACTACTGATATGGTCTACAGTGACCACAGGTATGGACTAAAGTGACCACTGGTATGGTCTACAGTGACCACTGGTATGGTCTACAGTGACCACTAGTATGGTCTACAGTGACCACTGGTATGGTCTACAGTGACTACTGGTATGGTCTACAGTGACCACAGGTATGGACTAAAGTGACCACTGGTATGGTCTACAGTGACCACTGGTATGGTCTACAGTGACCACTGGTATGGTCTACAGTGACCACTGGTATGGTCTACAGTGACTACTGGTATGGTCTACAGTGACCACAGGTATGGACTAAAGTGACCACTGGTATGGTCTACAGTGACCACTGGTATAGTCTACAGTGACCACTGGTATGGTCTACAGTGACCACTGGTATGGTCTACAGTGACTACTGGTATGGTCTACAGTGACCACAGGTATGGACTAAAGTGACCACTGGTATGGTCTACAGTGACCACTGGTATAATCTACAGTGACCACTGGTATGGTCTACAGTGACCACTGATATGGTCTACAGTGACCACTGTTATGGTCTACAGTAACCACTGTTATGGTCTTCAGTGACCACTGGTATGGTCTACAGTGACCATTGATATGGTCTACAGTGACCACTGGTATGGTCTACAGTAACCACTGTTATGGTCTTCAGTGACCACTGGTATGGTCTACATTAACCACTGGTATGGTCTACATTAACCACTGGTATGGTCTACATTAACCACTGGTATGGTCTACATTAACCACTGGTATAGTCTACATCCTAGCTTTTTTGTTGATTCCGTTAACACTGACAAGGGAATTAGGACTACTACTACTACTACTACTACTACTACTACTACTAATAATAATAATAAAATATTCTATACCTTTTTATTTTATTTGACCAACCTCTCATAAAGGTAGATTGGAAATATAAACACATATGCAGTATAATGTGATTCTTTATTGACAACGTTTCGCCCACACAGTGGGCTTTCTCAAGTCATAGATCTGTTTGTGACCTGAAAAAGCCCACTGTGTGGGAGAAACGTTGTCAATAAAGGATCACATTATACTGCATATGTGTTTATATTTCCATTGTGTCGGTATTTTATACCATTTATTTCCATAAAGGTAGATTATTATTACTATTATTATTATTATTATTATAAAGAGAAAAAATCTTCCCTGTTGCAGTGAGAAAGGGGATTTGTTAGGAGGGAAGAGCCCGGAAGTACGGAGGAAGTTGGTGAGGCAGAAAGTAGGTGAGAGTTAGGTAAAGCGAGAGTAGTAGGAGCGGATGGTGTTAAGACAGAGTAAAGCGGGGACTAACTTGGAATACTTGTTACATTTGTTTAATATATGTAATCTAGGACAGAGGTTTCAGAATGCTTAGTTTTCACCTTTTAAGGAAATGACTGTGGTTCGTACGTCAGTTTGCGTGCGGTCAACAGTAACATCCCGGGTGATCAGACCCTGATTCACCACGAGGCCTGGTCTCAGACCGAGCCGCGGGGGCGTTGACCCCCGAAGCCCTCTCCAGGTAAACTCTAGAGGTGTGAGGATTATTTGGGAATATATCCTCTGAACAAAACATTGAAAGTGAATGGCAGAATTGTTACCGAAAGAGTGATTTGATCGCTAAAATGTGGAGTTATAGACTAACACGTTAAGTTTGGTAATGTTTACCGTGAAGAATGTGTTGCGTTTATAGATTTTGCTGGTACTGACATTGCATTTAATGTGCCGTAAGCTTTTGATATCTGTAAAGGGCATTTATTAGTAGCTCAAATCAGGGTATGTAGGAGAAATGGAGGATATTTCCTAGTAAATGTGGGCCTTATGGAAGTTGTAATAGAAGTGAATACTGTGTTGCTGGGATGATGCACGGGGTTAAAAGTCAATAAATTTGACAGAAGTTGTCGCTGGTGCTCGCTTCTGCCTAGACTGTAGTCTTGGGAGAGTCACAAAAGAAGCTGCAAATGTAGATGTATGAGTTTGGAAGGTTTGTAAAGAAAGGTTAAAAATGAATACAGGAAAGAACAAGATTATGCGAGTTGATATAGGTGTAGGGAATGAAAAATCGTAGGTGAAATTGTACAGAATATATTTAAATACTAGTAGATGTTCCATCCAGTGGATGAGTATATGAAATATGATGATTCACAGAGTACAAGTGACAAAGCAAGGAACAAGAGTGACTAAGAATTTGTGAAATGAAAAAAATCCGTCAAAGGATGTAAAACAGTGGAATGTCTTAGTGCAGTAGTTTCAACGCACTTGGATGGGTGTGAAAAAGTGATCTTTGAATGTTGCAGTGACGAGGCTGCAGGCAGAGGAATGTGTTAGAGACCAGTGTGCGTAGTGAATATTATCCAGACGATGTGGAGGGAACAAAGCAGAGTGTGGAGAAATTTCTCCAGGAAGGGGGATGGGGGTATCAGCCCTTTAGCCCCTTTCAGCCCCCTGAGGGACTCAGCCCTCCAGAGGGGCTCATAGCGTCTTGCTTCCTGATCAACAGTTTAATGTTTAACACATGTTTGTACCCACAGAGGTCACAGAGGTACGTCACAGAGGTCACGTATGCACCACCTCTGGGGAATAGTGTTAGTGTAATACGAGTGACAGAATTGAGAAAATGACTCTCTTTACCGAAGCAGGAAAATACAGAAAAACTCCTGCATCACTTTATGCACATGTGGGACACTAATGAACAGTGATCGGGACATACCAAGAAATCAAGCAATTTGTGTTGCATACTGTTGCAGCGTTAAGCAAGTAGGGAAATTATGCTAAAATCAGCGTTTGGGGGCTGCAACAAGAGGCGGAGGGCGCTGAGGGGCAGTGTTGAGAAATGGTATTACCAGCTAAGCTTATACATTTTGTATAGGGAAAACTTAACTTAGAAAGACAGCTTATCGCCTGCACAGCCGCCCCTGCAAACGAGGTCTTGAGAAGCTGTCGAAGTCATTCCTCAACGGGCTGAAATGAGTTTTAATTTGTAAACAATAAATTACTACTAGGGGGTGTTATGTCAGCATATTTCATTCACTGATGGCTGACAAACTTACTTGTGTGGACTCAAAAGTCCGCTCCTTACTGCCGACTATAGGTTGATTACAAACTCCTTGCGACTCAAGAACTGCGCAGTCCCCCGTACAAGAAATTCGTAACCTACCTTGCTCTTGTAGCGTGAGCTATAGTGTTCTTCACACCTTCGACAGATATCGGTGACTTGATAGAAGCTGAAGTGTCCTTGGATGTCCACGTGTTCCATAGTCTAGGAATACGCACACTGGTACACTATGTTCCACAAGATTTGTCTTTATTGTTCACAATCTTATCACTAAAGAAGCTGATCACACTTCTCTTAAGTGTTTATTGTGTTTTATGAGATACTTTGTTCACACTAACGCACAGATCGTTCTTTGTTGGTTATCCTGGCGTCAGTGTCACTCTCAGTAGAGTCAAAAGTAATCTGAAGACGCCACAGCGCCCCACGCCGTCACTGCCCCCAGCACAAAAGAAAAGCTGACCTAGTACTTTTGCTTCCTTGCCACTTCCTCCATGAAGCAAAGCAGAATGTTTGATTCTTGCTGTCTTAAGCATAGACAACAATATACACTATCTTCACCATGATAATAAAGTGGGAGCAGGATTTTCCTTAATTGTCCTGCTAAGGTAAGAGATAGACTGTCTCTTATTAAACTACACTTGGCAACACTGGAACGCACGGGGCACAGGTCGTATACTGGTACAGCATCTGGGATCAATTGCTCGTTGTAGCAGTAAACAAAATATTTGCCCCTTCTGAGAGGGCTGGGCCCCTCAGGGCTGAAAGGGGCTGAAGGGGGCTGATACCCACCCTCCTGGAGAAAATTTCTCCACAGGCAGAGTGAAATAAGAACTGGTCCGAGAAACATGTTACACGTGCACTGAACTTAACAAAGGAACTTTAACAGTGCGTTTTCGATCTTTCGGACAATCTCTACATACAAACATTTGCAGTATAAAAATTAAAAGGAAGTGTGCTAGCTCCCTGTAGTAATATTAGTACAAAACAAAGGACAAGTATTGCAGAACAGTATAGTGACAGTGCGAGTGTTACAAATTTCCAGACTGAGTGGAGGACGTGTGACATTTCTCAAAAGACACTATTCTTCAATCAAGACAGCGGATACCCGGGTGACAATTAAGGGTCAGATACATATACCCAGGTAAGTATGCTCAGGCATAGTGTAGTTCAATTGACTGCGCAGTTGAGAGCTTAGGTACGACCTGGCCACCCTTACTATACACCCGGTTACCTGTGGGCCATTGAGCCCAAAAACGTAAGTTATTAAGGCACTGTTCAGTATTCAGTTACTGAATGTATATTGCCACATGCGCCTTAGGCCATTTATTTGCACAATCACTTACCCTTTTTCACACGGTCCAAAGGAGTGGGAAGATCAACACACGTCTTATAAGACGGCTGTGAAGGCGGAAGCTGTTATTCAAGCGAAGTACCATCTACAGTCCATTATTATTTGGTTTAGCTTGCCCAATTTCCCTACAAAGAGAATGGTATACTGATATAGGTATAATTTCAAAAAAAAAAAAAAAAAAAAAAAGAGAAGCGGTTGAGTTGGTTTGGCCATATAATATAGGACAATTTAATAAGATTATAAATCTAGTTTTACTGCAAAAATATGTAGGAAAGATCCGAGGAAGCTCATCCTCCATATTTTTTTTTTTACCGTTTTGGATCACGTGAAGGAGCCATTTCTCACTTGAAGACGTATCGTTCAAGTTTTTATTTCGTTATCGATAAATTATTCGTAAAGACTGGTTAGTATACGTAAATATGTCAGTCCGTTAAAGTTATTGTACTTGATAGGGCAGATGTGTAGGTACAAGGTTAACCTTTCACTGATGCCGTGATAGGCGGGCCAAACACCCACGACATCTAAGACGCATCATCTCAACACTTGTTATATACATCTTTCCTAACCTAATCTAACCTTTTCTAACCTATTCTAACCTAATCTATCTTAACCTATCGTAACCTAACCTATCCTAACTTAACCTATCCTAACCTAACCTAACCTATCCTAACCTATCGTAACCTAACCTATCGTAACCTAACCTATCGTAACCTAACCTATCGTAACCTAACCTATCCTAAGTTAACCTATCCTAACCTAACCTAACCTATCCTAACCTATCCTAACGTATCGTAACCTAACCTATCGTAACCTAACCTATCGTAACCTAACCTATCGTAACCTAACCTATCCTAACTTAACCTATCCTAACCTAACCTAACCTATCCTAACCTATCCTAACGTATCGTAACCTAACCTATCGTAACCTAACCTATCGTAACCTAACCTAACGTAACCTAACCTAACCTATCGTAACCTAACCTATCGTAACCTAACCTAACGTAACCTAACCTATCGTAACCTAACCTATTCTAGCTTAACCTATCCTAACCTAACCTAATCAAGATTAACAAACATTTCACAGGAGGCACCACTCGACAGAAATGTAAAAGAACAGTGAAATTTTGGTAAAGTGAATGTTATAACTGGAGACCAAGATGAGAGAAAGAGTTCCAATGTACTTGACTATATGTAGTTATAGGGGTCGATTCACAGCTCCTGGCTCCCTGTGTAGAGGCTTTAATGCTCAAGCTTCTGCCTCACAAGACATACACCAATAGGTATATGTGAGGTTAGACTTGAACTACATAAATTCTGTAACGCTGTGCTCAGCGTCAGTAATCTAACGCTTCCTATTTTATGAAAGGTTATTTTTCTTATTTTAAAATAGTTAACCTAGCTTAGGTTATTTCAGGCCAATTTTGGTCTAGTCTACATAAACCTACAAAAATGTATAGTTATTAAGCGCGATACGTCTGGCAAGGTGGTGGTCGAAAAATGTCGAAAACGTTGAAAACCGAACGTTTATCCTTCTTGGAGAAAGAACTGGAAACTTTGGTGGAGACGATTGGTCTTTGGAGGTTTGAAATGCTGTTGGAGTGTTGATACAATGTCTCTGACTTATTATTCTTTAACGAACTCAGTTTGACAAAATTGGCACCTCAACAGCCCAAAAATCAATAAAAAAAATACTTCCACGTTCACCCCTCAAGGGAGGTTCCTTGACGCTGGTGAGGGGCTCTTGATTTAGGGAATTGGATCTGTGCTCCAGTTCCATGAACTGTGCCTGAATACCTTCCATCTCCTACCCCCTACAGGCGCTGCATAATCCTACGGGTTTAGCGCTCCCCATGATTATTATAATAACAATGACACGTTCTCTGGGAACTTCTGAAAAGTTACGAAGGCTGTTAAAGGAATTTGATAGGATTTGCAATAGAAGGAATTTAAAGGTAAACAGAGAGAGTAAGGAGACGAGAGTAAGAGAAAAAAATCTAGGCAGTGAAAGACTGGATATCGGATTAGAGGGAGTATGAAGATGTAAGTGTATATAGATGGAATGAATAATGGTAAATGTATCTCTTCTTTGATGGAGGATCCCCAAGGTGAGGGAAGATGGTGTCTTATTAATATATTCAAAAAGAAGCACTAAACCCACTAGGGTCAATAAAAATAATAATTCCCTGTTGAATGCGATAAATTTTCACTGCTTAAAACCGTCTTTAGATTTATCAGCATTTGTGATGACGTAAAAAAAAAAATGTCTTCCCTGAGGGACGCGATTCATTATTGAAAATAGATGGAAGTCATAGAGAGTTCCTTTCTTCTCACGTTTTGAAGGTTCACATGAGCTGAACCTGGGTTCAGTGCTACCCATTAATAACAATATGCTAAAACAAAAAATATAACGATAACAATAATACGCTAAAACAAAACAATAAAACATGTAACAATAAAAATAATAATACGCTAAAACAAAATCAAATGAAAAATATAATAATGATAATTATAATAATGACATTTAATGATAATTATAATAATGACATTTAATGATAAATATAATAATGACATTTAATGATAATTATAATAATGACATTTAATGATAATTATAATAATGACATTTAATGATAATTATAATAATGACATTTAATGATAATTATAATAATGACATTTAATGATAATTATAATAATGACATTTGAAGCGTAATGTCCAACAAGTTAGAAATCTTCTAAATGTGAAGCTGGTTTCCAGTAATCCTAGTGCGCTACTTTGCGGTGAAGGGCTCTTGATACATGGAATTGGAGCTATTCACCCCTACTACTACTACTACTACCACTAGTGAACATCGAAATGGTACCTCACTAGTATTGCACCTCACTCTGAGCCTTTATATACCCTCTGTGTCCATGTATTGTTTGTAATGGCTTGATAAAGCTCCTGGAGAGCGAAACGTTGCCACAATAAATGTCACATTAGTTGCACTTGTGTCCTTTTACTTTACATATTGTCGGTAATTCTACCAACTTTATTACAACCTCCTATTACACAAGCGGTGTATGACCCAAAAGAATTTAAAGCTTTATGAGTATAATAATAATAATAATGATAAAGGAGACACTTGTATAACATATGGATATTCAGAATAATGATAAATTATAAATCATTATTATTATTATTATTATTATTATCATTATTATTATTATTATTATGTGGTAAGCAATCAGGTGGAACTCGTATTTCGCAAGGGCCAAAGTATCACCATCAGCACCTATCTATCTCCACTAAGGTCACTAAAGTGCTTCCCGATAATTATCGAGCAATTAACCTAACTTCAGAACTGGTAGACTCAATGAAGCTATAATTCCAGGTCAAATAGCGTAACATTTACGTCTTCAGTTATAATATTCTTATTATATGTACAGATTAAGAGATTTTATCTTTAGTTTAGAGCAAAAATAGGTCAGAAAATTCTTCGGACTGGTCTGAATCGTCGAAATTTGGTATAAAATTAGTTTTTAGCACATTTTTCGACACTTTTTTAATATTTTTCATTTCTAAATATGAAAAGTTCATTAAGAATCTATATTATTATAGCATATTTCGACGTTTCACAGCAGTTTGAAACATTTTCTGAAAAGAGACACTTCTGCAATATTTATTCCTCAAACGTTTCTACAAGTCGACCAAAAGGTACATTCTCTGGTTACTGTACAGAAACTAACAGTTACCAGTTTATTAACTACGTTAACCTAACTTAATCTAACCTAACTTAATCTAACCTAACCTAATCTAACCTAATCTAACCTAATCTAACCTAACCTAATCTATCCTAACCTAACCTAATCTAACCTAACCTAATCTAACCTAACGTAATCTAACCTAACCTAATCTAACCTAACGTAATCTAACCTAAGGTAATCTAACCTAACCTAATCTAACCTAACCTAATCTAACCTAACCTAACCTAATCTATCCTAACCTAATCTAACCTAACCTAACCTAACGTAATCTAACCTAACCTAATCTAACCTAACCTAATCTAACCTAACGTAATCTAACCTAACCTAACCTAACTTAATCTAACTTTACATTAATAAACCGAAAAATTTGAACCTACACCAAACCGTTTTGCCCATTTCATAAAAAATTTAAAATTTTCGAACAATAAAAACTCCTAACTGGCCGTAGTTAAAATTTTAAATAAAATTACAGAATAATAATAAAATATTAAAAAAATTAAATAATAATACGATATTAAAATAAAAATATTAAAAATAAAATATTAAAAGTAACAATACAAATAAAATACTAAAAGTAACAAAATAATAATAATAATAATAATAATAATAAATATTAAATATGACAAAATAATACAACATTAAAAGTATCAAAAAACAATAAACTATTAGCAGTAAAATAATAATAATAATAATAATAATAATAATAATAATAATAATACACTGACAATAACAACACCAACAATATAATAAAAGTAATTATTTACCAATAAGGGTAACTACATCAATCATAATATAATCATACCAATTATATTTATTAAAATAAAGAGCAAAAACAATTATAGACAGGCAAGAACAACAACACTGCAATTATTACAAGAGCAATAATCTAAATACAAATAATTATAATGCAAAAAAATAAAAGGTTACTAGGTACAATTACTATTATATTTAGGTGGGTCATTAAGGAGGCAGTTAAGTCGTACACTAACATCAAGGGAATTTTGGTCCTTAAAATAGAGATTAAAGTATAATATCTGGGAATATAGACCGAGTGATAATCTCTCTCTTACGTATATAAACCGAGATGTTCTCCTTCCGTATATATACACTTGGAGTTATATACCTCTCGTATATATATATATACACTGGGAGTTATATACCTCTCGTATATATATACGCTGGGAGTTATATACCTCTCGTATATATACACTGGGAGTTATATACCTCTCGTATATATACACTGGGAGTTATATACCTCTCGTATATATACACTGGGAGTTATATACCTCTCGTATATATATACGCTGGGAGTTATATACCTCTCGTATATATACACTGGGAGTTGGTTTAGAAAGACACGTAAGCAAACACTATAACATATTTATTAGAAAACGTTTCGGTCCTGGAACCTTGATCACTTCTAACATACAGAGGTAGAAAGACATTATATATATAGGCGGAGAGTGAGATGTGACGCACGTGACCTGAGGAATGTCATAAGAACATAAGAATGGAGGAACACTGTAGAAGGCCTACTGGCCCATGCGAGGCGAGGGTAGACGACGAAATCACGTGACTCCTGTGTTGTTGGGTTGGTGCTGCTTAAGTATCATGTGTGCCAATGTTTTTGAAATTTTGTAGTTTCCAGTGTTGCGTTCTATAGTGTCGGTGACGGTGATTAGTGAGGCTTCTAGGCACCGTCGGCGTCTGAGGTCTGGTTCGGTGAGAACGAGTTGTGCCTCGTTCCAGTTCATCAAATGCCCCGTGGAGTCTCTGTGGAGGACACAGGCGTACCTTACATCGTCTCTGTTAGAGGCATTTCGATGCTCATTCAGGCGGACTGCAAGATCTCTGCCTGTCTCGCCTACATATTTCTTGGGACAGAACCCACAGGGTTCTGTCCCAAGAGATCTTGCAGTCCGCCTGAATGAGCATCGAAATGCCTCTAACAGAGACGATGTAAGGTACGCCTGTGTCCTCCACAGAGACTCCACGGGGCATTTGATGAACTGGAACGAGGCACAACTCGTTCTCACCGAACCAGACCTCAGACGCCGACGGTGCCTAGAAGCCTCACTAATCACCGTCACCGACACTATAGAACGCAACACTGGAAACTACAAAATTTCAAAAACATTGGCACACATGATACTTAAGCAGCACCAACCCAACAACACAGGAGTCACGTGATTTCGTCGTCTACCCTCGCCTCGCATGGGCCAGTAGGCCTTCTATAGTGTTCCTCCATTCTTATGTTCTTATGACATTCCTCAGGTCACGTGCGTCACATCTCACTCTCCGCCTATATATATAATGTCTTTCTACCTCTGTATGTTAGAAGTGATCAAGGTTCCAGGACCGAAACGTTTTCTAATAAATATGTTATAGTGTTTGCTTACGTGTCTTTCTAAACCAACTTGTCGGTATTTATTACCAAGGTTTATACCATATATATATATATATATACCAGTGTGTGCATACAGAGAAGTGATCAAGGTTCCAGGACCGAAACGTTTTCTAATAAATACAGATATATATACGATGATCAAAATATTAGAAACAGTATAAGTGGGGAGGTAATTTTGAGGTGATCAGTCCCTCAGTCTTGATAGGTGATCTGTCCTTTAGTCTAAAGCAGAGGCACGAGGCCAGAGCGTTGCGTACGGGAACCTCAGGTGAGGTATAACAGATTGGAGACAAGATAACAAATGATCGGGGCCTACTAGTGGAAGTAGTTCATACTAAGCAGTTGTTAGGGGCTCATTAGTGAAGGTAGTTCATGCTAAACACTTGTTAGGGGCCCACTAATCGAGGTAGTTCATGCTAAACACTTGTTAGGGGCCCACTAATAGAGGTAGTTCATGCTAAGCACATTTTAGGGGCCCTCTAGTGGAGGTAGTTCATGCTAAACATTTGTTAGGGGCCCACTAATGGAGGTAGTTCATGCTAAACACTTGTTAGGGGCCCACTAATAGAGGTAGTTCATGCTAAGCACATTTTAGGGGCCCACTAGTGGAGGTAGTTCATGCTAAACACTTGATATGGCCCACTAATGGAGGTAGTTCATGCTAAACACTGGTTAGGGGCCCACTAATGGAGATAGTTCATGCTAAGCACTTGTTAGGGGCCCACTAGTGGAGGTAGTTCATGCTAAACACTTGAGAGGAATAGAGTTGTGAAAAACATCACCTCTCTCTATTTAACTGATGACGCCTGCTGCCCAGTCGAAACGTTTCGTCACTAAAAATACCTAAATGGTGCACAGGTGGCATACTCAGCAACTTCCTGGTGATGTATGCCATTTATGATAAGAGATCTGCATCTCTCGTGCACATAAACTAAAATATTTATGCCTCTTGCGTATATACACTCAGGTATACACATCTGTGTGTGTATGCTCACTGAGAGATATGCACCCATATACATACAGAAATGCACCTCTAGGTGTATATTCAGTGTTTGTTTTTAAAAAATGCTACTGCTAATTTTACTCCTAATTATCATAGTTAAATTAATAACAATAGTAATAATAATAATAATAATAATAATATCAGGATATATTTTGGTCTCTGCGCGATCCAAGAATATCCCAGTATTGTATAATTAATACACGCGACTGGAATAGTGCAGAGTGCGTCATATTTCAATATTTATAGGAAAAAATTCCATTTTGAACAAAACATCTATAAAATTTGCATATACAGAGCCCAAATCCAGAAGAGGCATTTCCTAATTATTGAATGGACACTAATTTAATAAAACAAGTAATTTCAAATTTACATAGATCAAAGTGAAAGCTTTCTGGTAATCTGGTAATCACTTGAAGGTTTCCCTTTGGGGATACCAAAGCAACAACAACAACAACAACAACAACTGTATTACAAATATTATTTTACGACAATTTATCAGTAAAGATGATGAGTTTTCCCTGATAATTATACATAAAAAAATAATACATTTTAATAAGGTTCTTCTCAAGGGGACGGCTCTTGAAGTTAGTGAAGGGCTCTTGATCTGAGGGAGTGGAGTTGCCTAAGACCTTTACTTTTCTCACATCAAACCTGAATACTCCTTCACGTCCCGACAGAAAGAAATACGTAGACAAGACTGAAATTTTTATTAAAAATTTTTTTTACCGGTTCTCCTCTCATGTTGCCTCTGACGAACACTCGACCCGGCCACCTTTATGGGGTGCCTTGATGCTGAGCTCTTGATCCAAGAAATTAGAGCTATCCTCCCTTGAACTGAACCTGATTCTCTCCCGTCTGCAAGTGCTACGTACCCTTTACGTGTTTAGTAATTTACAATGAGAGTAATATGAATAAATGGGATGAACAGGTGTCAACGCCAAACAATAATAAACCACAAGGAGACCCCCTTTCTGCGGTCCTCTTCAGCTGAAGAGGATCCCAGAAGGGGAGTCGAAATATACAGATCAATTTATCTCCTGAGATTCTGTCTCCATGGGGGTTAATATCGAGCCTGAGAATATGCTTAACGACAAACAATATCGCCATTATTTTTTTGAGGTGGTTTGGCGCCTGGGTAATGACTGGTAATCAAATTTCATCCAGTGAAGCGTACTATCGGCGGACGATGCATGTATAAGCAACATTATCAGGTGGTCCACCCAGTGAGATACCTCACCTGGTCCCTTTTTTACTGGTTTCTGCTTTCCTCCAAGATTAGCTGCCACTGCTTGAGAATTACTCTTCTGATAGGTTTCAAACTTTTAATGCTAATGATCCCTACAAACCTCGTAATATTTTAAGTCAATTTTGAACAACTTTAAAGTTTTAATTCTTATGCATCTAACTGAAAATAAAATTCTTTACACTTTTAAGCTGTGTAAGTTTTAATTTACCAATTTACTGACAATTAAAAAACAGATTATTGGTTTCATGCAAAAACTGAAGAATGTCTCTTCTAATCGTATTCAAACTTTCGGTGCTGGTGCATTTTCCTCGAATAAAAATTTCTATTCATACTGGGTTTTGTGTATTCCGATTGGTGATAATTAGATAATACCTATCCTGTATATCTCCCATTCTGTAACGCTACAACGCTCCGTCACACTCCACATGTTGTATCTCTCATCTGAGGCTCTAGCACAGTAGTGACATCTAATGGATGTCATGGCCTTCTCTAGCGCGTCCTTATTGTCTCCTAGTCCTCAGCCCGTCCTCTTAATGACACACATTATTTCACTGTCGTGAAGAGAGTCAAATGGAGTCTCATAAAGTCATCTTCAAGAGTGAGAATCTCACATATCTACCGCGATCTGTTCGCGGACTTCTTGGGTAGACTGAGTAAAGACTTTCAGAAGTCTTGTGGAAATTGTTACCGATTTCAACTATCCAATACAGTGGTCAGAATTTAGCAATTTTGCCAATTTCACACAAATTTCAAAAGATGCCAATTTCCAAATAGAGTCCAGAATAAACAAGAAAGACATTTCTGGCACTAAAATAACATTTCCTCTGTTCATTAGTCACGTCTCAAGGCCCCTCTTACATTCTTTTGCTTTCCACTTTGAATTTTTATTCTCACAAAAAATAGAAGATTTACTGTTATGCTGGCTACTGCATTAGTGTAGAAATGGTATAAATAATATCGGCGGACTTGTGAAGAATATTAGACTCACTTGTGGAAATTGTTCTGCAGCTTCTCTAGCTACTGTGAACTTCGAGGTGCAGCTACAATACCTTCGGTGTAGGTTGAAGTAGAGGGGGCTGGGGTTATGTTACGAGGGAGATATCTCTTTCAGATGGCGTGAAAGCAAAACTATTTTTGTAATAATTATTAAAAACTATAAAGAAAGAGGATTCTTATTTGTATTTTTTTCATAAGAAAGAGCTAAAACAGTAGGGAGGGTCATAGAGTTCCTGGGATAGTGAGTCAGAGTTATTTTATTCATGGGGAAACGCTACACCCGTAGGGGTGATACAGCGCATGAGAGAGGGAGTGGAGAATCAAGGGTATAGCCAGAAGCCAAACAGCGTCGTAATTCCAGGTGGATCAATAACAGGTCAAGCAGGAGCAATGCCAGCTGGCGGAGGAGGCACCAGCTGCCGGGAAGCAAGGTAGGAGAGGCGGGAAGCAGTCAAGCAGTCAGGTGGAAGGCAGGCAAGGATGTGTACACGTGTACACACACACACACACACACACACACACACACACACACACACACACACACACACACACACACACACACACACACACACACACACACACCCTACATGCAATAGGCTAGGCCAAATGTTTATTGATAAGCACCTTTAACAAATGATAACTAACACATGCCCCTGATAAAGGATGTTAAGAAAAAGAAGAAAGTGCAAAGGACTGCGATGATACTAGCCACAAAGCCCAAGAGAATTAAACCTGAAGACAGAGGACAAAGGGATCAGAAATGATATTGTCAAGTCCGATGTATCTGAAGGTATCAGAGAACCTGGGGAGATAGTAATAGTATTAAAACACAGTTGTGGATCTGAGTTTGCAGAGGTGAACCAATAGGGGTCAGAGCCGAGACTTGTCGGACGCCAGTGCGTGGAGGGAAGGTTTTCACATTACAAAGGCTGCTGAGAGAAAGAGAGAGAGAAAGAGAGAGAGAGAGAGAGAGAGAGAGAGAGAGAGAGAGAGAGAGAGAGAGAGAGAGAGAGAGAGAGAGAGAGAGAGAGAGACGTCTGCATAAACAACTCATTACGACTGTGACCGGATATAAACAGTATATAATTCAATACCACTAACTTGTTCAGCTGTCAAAACTTTGCGACCCAGTCCCTGGACCCATTATGTACCTCTGTAATCTTTTGACTACCCCTACAGGATGGATATGGTGTGCATAATAAACATGTTAAACTAAAACCAGACGGCACACATGTCCACACTCATGACAATTGATGGCGCTAGAAATGAAACCGCATAGCATGTTTACATTTGGCTTGAGCACGCTACACAAATGCGACCAGACTGTGAGACTGAAGAGTAGGATTCTCCACAGACAGTGGCGCTAATATATACTAGGAGACATGGGAATTATGAAGGAAAATGAAAGTATACAAGGTAGCGAGTTATGAGACAGTTGCGGAACATTTGGGTATTTTATTTTGGAAACTTTTTGCTATCCGGTGGCTTCTTCAGGCCAACGCAGAGAAAGGTGGAAGATGACGAGGAGTTTGAGGTAATCAGTCCCTTAGAGTGGAGTCGGTGTGTTCAGTGCATCAATCTTGAGAAAAATGCAGCAAATTCATAGAGATGGTATTTATGCACTCGTGCTAGATGAGGTGGAGCAGGGGTAAGCAGAGTCACCAGTGGACAAAGACAACAATGGAAGTGGATCCTGTCTATAAGTTAGACAAGTTTTGAACAAATCTTTGCATCAAGATCCCCAAAGATGTTGCCGTGTCTGACAGGATGTGACAGGGGAGACAGGCAAAACTCAAGTGCCTAAAACATTAAAAGAAATTGACAGGACAGATAAAAACGGATTTTGAATGAAGGGGACCACGATTAAAGGACCGATTAAAACCCCTTTAAAAAGGGCACACGAAAGGGGTTTCTTGCAGTTCTTAACGAACACAGAGTTCCGCGAGTCTGGGTCGGGGACTGAGTGCATGGGCATGATGTCAATAGCTTTCTCAAAGCTATTGATTTTGAGTTTTGAGGGTCATGAAAAAATTATTTGGATTGTCGATCTTAAGACTGATTAGTGGCTTGCTAAACACAGAGTCGAATTGGGATTTCAGTATCTCACTCATTTCTTTGTTGTCATCTGAGCAAGGACCCGATACTAGATTTGGTATTTGCCTTGTTTTTGGCATATGAAAAGAAATATTTCGAATTTCTTTAAATTCCGCTAATTGCTTTTAGCTCCTCCTGTCTCTCCTAGGTCTGTATGAGTCCTTTAACTTAATTTCGATACTTTCCACTTCCCTGGTCAGCGCTTCCTTCCGTGTATCAAATAATATAGCGTTCTTGAGGAGCTCAGTGATTCTTCGTCGTCTGTAGAGGGAGCATCTTTCTCTCTCCAGTTTACTTCTTCTCTTCTTTTTTAGGGGAATAAGCCTTGAACATACTTCAACTGCCAGGAGGTTGATCCATGTTATTTAAGATATCTTCCCAACATGTTTCATTTAAAACATGGTTCACCTGGTCCCAGTTGATGTTCTTGTTGTTGAAGTTGTATTTGGTGAAGACACCTTCACAGCTACGTGTATTTTGTTGTTCAGGATCCCTGTGCATGTAAGTCTGAACTTCGATTAGATTGTGATCAGAATTAGTTGCTTTTGATACTGTTGTTTGTCTTACCAGGTCCTCATTATTTATGAAGATAAGGTCAAGTGTGTTTCCAGTCTTGTTCACTCCACTATCTGCTGACTTAGGGTGTGTTTATCGCAGAGATTTAGTAACTCATGTGTGTGTGACCTTTCATCTGTGCTGCCTCCAGGGATTGTTCCTGCTATAACTTTATTTGCTACATTCTTCCATTTTGTATGCCTTGGGTTGAAATCACCAAGCGGTAAGATGTTTGGGGATGGAGCTGGAAGGTTTTCCAGACAGATATCAATTTTCAGAAGCTGTTCCTTGAACTGATGGGAGGTTGCATCTGGTGGCTTATATACAACCACGATGACTAGGTTATGATTCTCGATCTTTGTTATTAGAACTTTAACTACATCATTTGTGGTGCTCAGCATCTCAGTGTAGATGAGCGATGTGCTGTTTCTTGTGTATGTGAATGACATGATAGAAGGGATAGATTCAGATGTGTCCCTGTTCACAAGCGATGTGAAGTTAATGAGAATACCAGCGGACGAGGATCAGGTAAGCCTACAAGGGAATCTGGACAGGCTGCAAGGCGGTTCCGACAAATGGCTCCTGGAGTTTAACCCCGCAATTGCAAAGTTAGGAAGCTTAGAGTGAACATCATAATGAGCACATCTCTTGAGGAGCACATCTCTTGAGGAGCACATCAAATAACTGCTGCAGCATATGGGCACCTAGGAAACCTAAGAATAGCGTTTCAACAGCTAAGTAGTCATTCAAGACACTGTCTCATATTGGAGTATGCAACACCAGTATAAAACCCACACCTGGTCGAACACGTCAAGAAATTAGAGAAAGTGCAAAGGTTTGCAACAAGACTATTCCCAGAGCTGAGGAGTATGTCCTTCGAGAAGAGGTTAAGGGAACTTAAATTGACGATACTGGAGGACAGGAGGGACAGGGAGGACATAACAGCAACATATAAATACTGAGAGGAAATGACAAGGTTGATAGGGACAACAAGGGGTCACAATTGGAAGCTGAAAACTCAAATGAGTTACAGACATGTTAGGAAGCATTTCTTCAGTCGCGAAGTTGTCAGAAAGTGGAACACTCTGCAGTGTGATGTAGTGGAGGCAGAATCCACACATAGTTTTAAGAAGACGTATGATAAGGCTCATGGAGCAGGGGGAGAGCGGACCTAGTAGCGATCAGAGGTGAGGTCAGGAGCTGTGAATCGATCCCTGCAACCACAAATAAGTGAGTACAAATTGAAGAGTACACCCACACACACACACACACACACACACACACACACACACACACACACACACACACACACACACACACACACACACAGGAATCGTTCAAGACTGTACACCGTGTAAGTCAGGCCCATACTGGAGTATGCAGGACCAGTTTGGAACCAAACCTGGTCAAGCACGTCAAGAAACTAGAGAAAGTGCAAACGTTTGCAACAAGGCTAGTTGCAGAACTAAGGGTAATGTCCTACGAAAAAAGGTTAAGGGAAATCGGCCTGACGACACTGGAGGACGGGAGGGCTAGGGGAGACATGATAACACACAAAATACTGCGAGGAATTGACAAGGTGGACAGAGACAGGATATTCCAGAGATACGACACAGAAACAAGGGGTCACAATTGGAATTTGAAGACTCAGACAAATCAAAGAGATATTAGGAAGCATTTCTTTAGTCATAGAGTTGTCAGGAAGTGGATAAGTCTGGCAAGTGATATAGTGGAGGCCACCTGGTAGCGATCAGTGAAAAGGCTGGCCAGGAGCTATGTCTCGACCCTTGCAACCACAAATAGGTGAGTACAAATAGGTGAGTATACACACCCACACACACACACACACACACACACACACACTGAGACACACACACACAATACTGAGAGGAATTGACAAGGTGGACAAAGACAGGATGTTCCAGAGATGGGACACAGCGACAAGGGGACACAGTTGAAAGTTGAAGACACAGATGAATCACAGGGATGTTAAGAAGTATTTCTTCAGCCACAGAGTAGTCAGGAAGTGGAATAGTTTGGGAAGCGATGTAGTGGAGGCAGGATCCATACATAGCTTTAATCAGAGGTATGATAAAGTTCACGCTTCAGAGAGAGTGACCTAGTAGCGACCAGTGAAGAGGCGGGGCCAGGAGCTTGGACTCTCGACCCCTGTAACCACAACTAGGTGAGTACACACACACACACACACACACACACACACACACACACACACACAGCCGTTACCCTTCCCTGTGGAACTTCAGAAAGTTGGCTCCACAAGCCTGAGGGAGCTGAGCAGGCTGGAGTTTCTGCCAAGCTGTAAGAAGACCTCCCACCTCCTCAGCAGTCATCTGCCTCAAGAGTAGATCATCTGTTTCCAAAGCAGATCATCTACCACCAGAGCAGATCATCTACCTCCAGAGCAGATCAATTGCCACCAGAGCCGATCTATTGCTTCCAGAGCCGATCTATTGCCTCCAGAGTAGATCGACTCCACCAAAGATCTTCCTCAGAGCAGATTTATCCCCAGGCAATTCTACCAATTGGCATATATACCACTTGAACAAATCCTCCCCCCAGAACAGATCTACCCCAGAGCAGATCGTCCCAAAACAAATCTACACTAGAACAGATCTATCCCAGAACATATCCACCCCAGAAGAGATCTACCCAAGAACAGATCTACTCTAGAAGAGATCTACCCTAGAAGTGATCTACCCCAGAAGTGATCTACCCCAGAAGTGATCTACCCCAGAAGTGATCTACCCCAGAAGTGATCTACCCCAGAAGTGATCTACCCCAGAAGTGATCTACCCCAGAAGTGATCCACCCCAGAAGAGATCTACCCCAGAAGAGATCTACCCCAGAAGAGATCTACCCCAGAAGTGATCTACCCCAAAAGAGATCTACCCCAGAAGTGGTCTACCCCAGAAGTGATCTACCCCAGAAGTGATCTACCCCAGAATAGATCTACCCACAGAAGAGATCTACCCCAGAAGAGATTTACCCCAGAAGAGATGTACCCCAGAAGAGATGTACCCCAGAAGAGATGTACCCCAGAAGAGATGTACCCCAGAAGAGATGTACCCCAGAAGTGATCTACCCCAGAAGTGATCTACCCCAGAAGAGATGTACCTCAGAAGACATCTACCCCAGAAGACATCTACCACAGAACAGATCTACCCCAGAAGACATCTACTCCAGAAGAGATCTACCCCAGAAGACATCTACCCCAGAAGACACCTACCCCGGAAGAGATCTACTCCAGTAGACATTTACCTCAGAAGAGATCTACCCCAGAAGACATCTACCCCAGAAGACATCTACCCCAGAAGACATCTACCCCAGAAGACATCTACCCCAGAAGACATCTACCCCAGAAGACATCTACCTCAGAAGACATCTACCCCAGAAGACATCTACCCCAGAAGACATCTACCCCAGAAGAGATCTACCCCAGAAGACATCTACTCCAGAAGAGATCTA